>NC_069144.1:5984465-6153796 GCF_943734635.1 Anopheles cruzii
AGGATGGCAATGTTGCCGGTCCGGGTAAACGGAGCAGCTGGGTTTATGTAACAACGATTGAGTGGTGGGTGAATCGTGAATCGTTCGCTCGGAGATGGCCAATTGTCATCACGCGGCATGTGTAATGTGTGCTAATTTTATGCACTTTATGGCCGACGGTTGGTGTTATGCTTACCATTGGCAGGTAAAAACTATTACCGTAACGTATGGTGCGACGCAACGCGGATTATAGTTTCAATCCCCTGAAAACGCTTCTCCAGTCGCTTCCTGCAAACTTAAGGTCCAAATCCGAAAGTTAACTCGCCGGGTTCCTTTCTCAAAGTAAGACGTCAGGACAGAACACGCTCTACAGGTATTGTGGCACAGCAGCGTGGCAAGTGTTTCGCAAGGGCAAAAGAAACTTTAAGATCCCTCTTAAGGAGTTTTCCGCTCAAGTTGGTCTCTAAAGCGGAAGGTTCAGCTTCGGGGTTGCGAACAGCAGTCAATTCATAATCAAATTCAGTAACTTGCTCATCCGGAACACTGGTGCCGGTGCCGGTGAACAATCACCTGGCACGGACTGCAACACAGAGAGAGAGAGACACTGTTTTTTGCCCCTTGTTCCAGAGGGGAGCTCAACTCGAGAACTTCCACTTCCAAGAGACGCTTCAAGAGCGCATCCTCCAAGAGGTGACGACTTCTCCGTTACCTGAGGCAACTCGGGGGTTGTCTGCTGCTGGGGCGTGGACATTGCCGGGTTGTGGTTCATCCTTAAATAATAATAATAATAATAATACACCATCGAGGTCGGAACGTGCCACGGTTGCTGCCGTGTTGCTGCGGTTGAGGTATTGAGAGTCAAGTCAAGATGTTCGGTCGGTTTGGTTTCGGTCGTGTGCCTACTTGCGGTTATCTCCCGGAACCGGACGGCCGTGTGCCGTAATCCGTTCGCCAGTAATGGATTCTGGTCCGATCCGATTCTCAGCTCACCCCCAGTTGGGGGAGCCGACCCTAAATGGGTCTCGCAAGTGGCTCGGAACGGCAAAAAGATGTCTGCCGAGGCACACGATGTGGCCGCTCGTTTGCGGTGCGATCATAACGAGCCGAGTTTTGCCGGTCGCCGTGGCCAGTGTTGCCAGTTCCGTTTCCGGCAGTGGCGGTGGCGGCATAAAAAGGTGTCAAAAGACGCCCGAAACACTTGAGACACGCAATTAAGGCGCAGGTTTTTTCGGTCCAGCCGCCTGGCCGTGCTTTTTCGCGGCCGATGCCGATTCCGGAGTGTCGGCTCCGGGGTAATGGCTTTTGGATGGAATGGGTAGGTAATCGTTCTGGTCCTGGGTCCACAGTGAAGACGTGCCAAGCTGGTGGTTATTTGAAATTAATGAGATAAGAGATTTGACTGAATTTAATTTAATGGCCATTCTGTGTCTGTGCCGGGACTACTACGTGGCTGTGTTTATTTTTGGACCGTTTTTATGTGACTCCCAGCCTACTAGAGATGATTGCGGAGATGAGGGCTCCACACACACCGCGGTTCCTGCGGTTAAATGTCGCTCGGGATGTAATCGGCTCGGCGCGAGACGGATTTAATTATCGCCCTATCGGTGGCGTAACAAGTGTCACAACGGCGCCCGAACGGTAAACACCGCCAATAATGTGCCCGGCCGACGCGTACGCAGGTGGCATTAATGAGGCAACGGATTAACTTGTTCCGGCGTGGTTCCAGGGCCAGGGCATCTAATTAATACAATCGCCCGACGGTGTACGGCGATGGAGCCGCTTCCGAGACGAGATTGCCGTGAAAAGCGTGAAGCGCCCCGGGAGTCTCGGAGTGGAACCACCTACATGGGGCGATTTTGATGTCGGTCTTGCTACGGTGCCACGCGCCGCCAGAAGCTGACCTCAGATCCGGTAAGTTAATAAACATATTTGAAGCAGCTTGAAGGTGTCGTTCCGCTTGCGAACCAATTTTAAACTAGGACTCCCGACTCGAGATCGCTGGGCCCTGTTTGCAGATTAGCTTTTCCCTGTCGGTGTGAGTGTGTGGCCAGAACTAAGATTGGAGGTACCCAACAGAAGGCTGAGAAGCTAAACTAGCAAACAGCACACGGGTCGTACAATCTAGGCACAAAACTTGCTAACCACAGACTCCCACCGCCGGTTGAGTTACGTCGGGACACATTAGCCAGGCCATTGTAACGCTGTTCCGGACCCGGAGTTTACGATCCGCCTGACATCGTCGTTCCGCAAATCGGAACTCGTGTGCTTGCCTTCGAGCGAATGTCTTGTACACTTGAAAACACTGCAAACCGTAACCTGAATTCCTCGGGGTGGTCCTTGACGCTCGAGCTCGTGTTAAGGTACGGTTGCTCGTGTTAAGGTACGGTGGGTTGCCAGCTTTTAGGGCGGTTTTTGTTTCCTAGTTCCCCACCCGTTTTTTTGTGACGAGTCCTGGCAGATGGGTTTTAGGGGATGTCCTCGACGGTTGCATTTTCTCTCCAATCTGGAGCTGGGAATTTTAATCTGCAACCCGGTTCCCTTTGTGACGTTTGTTGCGCTTCAATGTCAAACCGACTTCAGAGCATCGCAGAGCTTGCAATTTGGAGCATTTTCACAACAGCTGACTCTTTCTCCGGAACGATCGAGATGAGTGCTTTGTTTAACACAGGACTCCAGCTTTGCCACTCCCAATTAGGGGGCCTCCTTAAGGCTCTGGTTTAATCGGGATCGCGTCTACACGCCACGCCACGGTGGTCGGAGGGCAGTTTTTCGCACATCCATTAGTATTCCACCTTTTTGCTGACCAGGACGATGGACCTACGAGTGCTGAATCTTAAGTACATACTTCCACGTCCACCACGGTCCATCCGCCGGTCGATGACACTGATCCCGGTCGGTGATGGTTTCCCCGTTGGCAAGTGACGAAGAAGCAGGCCGACTCTCCGATTCCGCAGTGACCGGAGGGGGGAAGATTTGTGCTGTTGCAGTGCACAATAAATTCCGTGCGGCCTCACGGGCCGCGAATCGATGTCCGCAGCTCCGTTGTCCGGCCGGGCGGAATGCTTTGAAGATGTCGATTGTACGAAGATGGGCATTTTCTGGTTCCCCGTCGTCGTCGTCGCTGGCGTCGCTGTGGGCGACGGCCCCGAATAAGGGGGAGCCCGCCTGTGGCCCTCGTGTGTCGCGCTCCCTTGTTGATAATGTCAAAATTAAACTGCCCTTTTGATAAATACGAGAAACGTGCTCGGTCAATAAAGACCCCGGACCCAGGGCCGGCCAGTCAGTCAGTCAGTCAGTCAGTCCGTCCGCGGCTTCGGCTTCTTGGGGGCCCCCTCAGGGCGAGCGGCCTGGGATGCGGACCACGGCGGTGCAAAATGGATGGCAAAATAATTGCAGCTGCAAGCAGTGCACAGGCGGAGTGCGTGTGGTCTGTGCCTCGGAGGGAGGAAATTGAGTTACGGCTCAGTGGCGAGACCATCATCTCCGCGGTGGGCCCCCGCGGTCGAGAAGAAAGCATAACAAACGAACGAAGCAGGCAGCGAGCAGATGTTGTTTCACGGTTGAAGTATCAATCGCCGGTGGTGGGTCGCTGTGGCTCGCTCCGGAAGTCAGTCGGTACGATTTATTCTTTCCTCCAGTGACCCGCAAACGCGCGCCAGATGGAGCATAAAGCTCGAAAGCTCGAGTTGCACGACATGGTGACATTGTGTCCGGCGCCGCTTGTCCATTGAAAACTAACTTGACAATTGCTACTCTAATGTCCGACGCGAAATCCTTGCAGGGTACGGCCCCAACACGCGTTAACGCCAAACCTACGCGGCTTCGGTGGGCGGGCACGGCTCCAACATTGTTGGCACGGCTGACAACAAAGGGCGATGAGCGATGTTTATGCAAAAGTTTATTACACACCGGACACCCGTCTGACCCCCCGCCGGCTTGGGGCCCCACCGCGGCTTTTTTGTTAGCTAAATAACAATTATGGTTGCTGCGATTACGCGCCGCCGCCGTCGCTAACGAGCCGTGTGTCGTGGCTGGTGGCTGGTTGCGTCCTGTGTGGGCTGCGTGCCACTGGGTGACATTTAATTTGCATCCCATCCCACACACGCGGTCATCCGCGGGGAAAACCTCGGTGGTTTTCCTCGGTTTTGGGCCGGCGGGACCAGTTGCACCAAACCCGGGGGTCCGCAGGGGAACACCTCCTCCGGGACATCCGGGAGGCGGCTGTGGTTACCCCGGCGGTGTAGTGTCCGTGTTGTCACATGTTTCGCAGGACGCGCGCAGGCTGTAAACGAACGCAGTGTGTGACAGGTCCCGTGGCGTGGACCGCTGTCGCTAACGAGCGAATGAAGTTCTCGCCAAAGGTGGGCACACGTGTGTCCGTGCGTGCGTTTTATTTCTACCGGGACTACACGAATGTCCGGACTAAAATTTTGTGGTCCCAGCTCGGGCCCAGGCGCTGGCCCCAGACCCTGGCTAATGGTCCGTAGGGTGAATAAACATTCGCAAATTACCACGCTGCGGTCACCACGTCACGCGGGGCGCTTTTGCGGAGGTGGGGTCCGTGTGGCGCATGCCGATGCACCCAACAACAACGCCCACCGATGCACCGATGTCCTGTGTCCGCGTGGTGGTTTGGTGATTAAAAAATTAGCAGCGGCCACGTGATGCGGGTTTTCGGGCTCCTCGGCGATCTTCGGCGGCGGATCAAATATTAATCGATCATTTGTGTTGTTTAACAAATTTGATGGCCCGGTTTGGGACCGGTGGGTCCGCCCGTGTATGTGTGTGTGTGCGGTGGTTTAATTGATCGATGTTTGGAAACATTTACCCTCTCCGTGTTCGATGTTTTTGATTAAATAGCGGTGCTTCCGTTCCGTCGGAGGTGAGCGCACCTTAATGAGAGATTCGCGTTGACCGAGGTGCCAACATTAGAAGGGTAAATATGTTTCTCTCCATTCAAAGTGAAGCATTTAAATACCTGTGATCTGTGCAAATCATGCATAATTTAAAAGCTGTTAAAAGCTTCAGTTTGTTTGGGTTTCTGCAATATTTATTTATGTCTTGCATATTATGGAACGGTATTTTGTGAAATAGAAAACGAATAGAAGACATGGCCATGGCAGAATTTAAGAACGTAATTTAACAGAGCTGTTGGTAGATAGGTGAAATGTTTCAAGAGCCTAGCAATATGCTTAACTTTAATGTTGGAACAGTAATCAGCGAATGAAAAGAGTAAAAATGTGAACATTGAAGCATAAACATAACTTTTTCCGGTGCTCCACCGTAAGCCGAAGGAACCTTATTGAATAATAGCATAATTAGTATGAGGATGTAATTATTCCCAGGGTTTCCTGGCAGAAATTAAATAAAAGCTCCCTAAAAAGTCAAACAATGCTTCTTGCCATCCCCGCAAATTTTGCGCAACGTCAATTCCCAAGATTGCTTCCCGCCTTGGTCAGTGTGGCTCTGCAAAGCGAGGAAAACCTCTAAACCACCGTTCTGAAACACTTTGTCCGCACGAGAACAGAACGGGTTTGTGACAGGGCACGATCATAACGTTACTACACTTCCTGCTAGCTGGTCTGCCTGGTTGCCGGGCTTTTTTTCGCTTGGCTCGAATGCCACGCCAAAGGAAACGAGGAAACCTTTCTTCCGCACGACACCGGAGCGCCGTGGCTCGGGTTCGAACTACACTTGACTTCTGACGACTTGACCAAGCCAAGCCGCGCGACTGACAAACCCCCGAACGAGACGGTGATGCCGGGTTACAAGGTGGCTCGGCACAAACCCCCTCCGAGACAGACAGACAGCCGCAAAACGCAAAACACAAAACGATGATTATGAAGTGCCTCACGGTGGGCCGGGGGTCCGGCGCGCCAGAAGTGCAGCGAGAAGTGCATTACCATCTACCGGCGCGCGTGGTGCAGCATGACAACCTTTTGTCTTGCGCGGATGCTGTGCTCCCTCTGGCAGAGGTTTGCATGCAATGAAGACGTTGTCGCCATCAGTAGCGCCTCGGTTGGCACTGGCACCTCGGTTTGAATCTCAGACAGGGGCTCCCCCCCGGCGCGATTGATGGCCCCGGATGATAGTGGGGTGAGCGGGGTCTTTTGCACACACACACGACGGACGACGACGATGAGGACACGGGTTTGTACACGGTTTTTAGAGTCCTTTATCACGCGTCATCATTTTCCCATTCACATTCGCGGCCGTTCGTGACGGGAGGATCCACTCGCCCGCTCGCTCTGTTTCTTTCTCACACATTCTCTCCCTCTCTCTCTCTCTCTCTAGTCGTAAGGGCTTCCCACAGTTTCCCGGCGGGCACCGCCGAGCGAGGCCAACATAATAATGATGTTGCAAGAAAAATGGAAATGAGAAAAAACGCGGGGGCTCCGATTAATAATGACATTGTTAATATTGAATTAATGTTGGCTCGCGGGAGACGATCGAGCGAGAGAGAGCAAAGGAGGAAAAATGAAGAAAGCAAAAGACAAACAGTGCAGTCCAAGAGCGGGCCCATGATGGACCGGCGACGACGACGAACGAAGACGGTGACTCCGACGGCGGTTCCGATAGGGCCGGGGCTCGCTGACGGAAATGGTTGAAACCGAGCAGATATTAAAGTTTGATATGACAAATTTATTATTATAATGAGGAAATACGAAGTGCACACGAGTCGCGGGCAGCCAACGGCAGCAACAGCATCCATCGTCGCGGGTCGCCTCGTGGTGTCTCCGGAGTTATGCTGCTGCTGCTGCTCCTGCTGGCGGGCTGCCTGGCTGTCTGAGGGTTTGCATGCCGGTTTCTTTGGCCAAGGGCCCCGCGGTGACCGTGCTCGGAATAGATGATTCGCGTGCACGGAATAAATACACAATCGCGAGCCCTGCTCTGCTTTGGCGAGCTTTTCCGAGGGTAGGCGAGTGCCGGAACAAGGAGACCCTGACTTTTGTGACGATCGACGGGCGTTGATGCTGGGCACTTGTTAGCGGCCTCCCAGATTTAGGGAAAAAGTATTCTTGAAAATTAAAAAAAATATGAAAATTTAATAAAATAAGGGAAGTTTTAGTAAATTATCCTTAAATTAATTTCAGCCAAAAACCTAAATTTTAAAGACTGATTTTAACACAAATTTTTTGTATGATAAAAATCAGGCCGATGTTAATGATAGCAGCGGACCTTTCTAATGTAATGTGAGTGTTATTTTCGAAAATTTTAACATTAAAATAGTCTTTCGGGCTCACGGAAAAGGAAAACATGTCTGCCGTCGCAAGCGAGGTACGGAATTGCTGCTCCTCATTGTGTGCTGCTCCCGCGTTGATGGGCGCCTCTCGATGTGGGAACTTTGCGGGAAGTGTTCGACACCGCGGGGCCGGTGAGCCCCAAAACTTCCAATTCTAACGGCATCCACCGCCTGGGCCAGGGACCCGCAGGAATTCTTCGCAGGCCGAGACGATGAATATTTGATGCATTCATTTCGCGACAGCGACAGCTTTTAACCGTGGCAAACATTTTTCGTCCATGGTTCCACGGCGGAGTTTCGGTGCGGGCAAAGGTTGACAAAGCACCCCCCTCCCCGGCCTGGGGCCCGCCTGTCCTGGCTCCGGTCTGCGGATACTACGCCGGAACGGAACGCCGGTAGGCTGGACCGGAATTCAAATCGAGCTACCGTTATGCGCTGCTCACAGGAGTTGCTCCTGGTTGTGGAGCCGGTGGAGCCGGAGTGAGGCGGAGTGTTTGACAAGCAACAAACGAAAAAAGACATGGTCCACACACACACACACGGGAGAGCGCACAACGGAGACGTACCTTTGTCTCACCCGGAGGTATCCCGAGGAGAGGAGATATTCATCTTCCTCCTGCGCCATATTTCAAGGTGCGCACCGCGAAGGATAGCCACCGTCTCGAAGGACATAAATCAGCGACAGGGAGAATGCGCGTCTCCGTGCGGCCAAAGTCAGCCTCTTCTCCGGCTTGGCCTGGTCTTGGCCTGCTAATGCCGCTCGCACGCCTCCTCAACAATGGCCGGCCGCCATTCATTGTGCGCGCCCTGTGTGTGTGTGTCGTGACAGAAATGATGGCGATATACATTTATATTAGCACGCTGCTTGCACATGCACCACTACCTGCTGCTGCTGGCTGGGCACCCGGGACCTTCCGGCCACGGGCTGATCGCGGAACCCGGTTTTCCCGACGGCCGACGGCTACCGGACTCGGGCCCGGGGGCTTGTTTTGCATAATCAAATAAATTAAAATAATTTATAAGCCAGCGTGATACTTTCCGAGGGCGCGCGCGCCTCTGGCCACCGAGTTGCACCGAGAGTGTCGGGGCTGGGCGCTCCTGCTTCTCCGGTTTACCTGTTTCGTAGTAAATTATCATTATCATGTTTCGGTTCTTAATTTGACGTGGCGTAAAATTTCGTGGCACTCAGTGCCACAAGCCGCCCGATGCTTGGACCAACTGACCACGGGCTGCTGGGCGATTTATAAGAAGTAATTAATTAACGACCGCCCGCCGACGGCTCTTAATCAACACGCACTTCGGCAGATGAGTAACGCCATGGCAATTGGTGGCGTAAGTAAGGGGCCACTCGACGAACTGATGGCGATGATGCGAAAAGTGCATCACATTTCGGGATCAATATTTATGCTTCAGCATTTTTGCTGGATCGATTTCGGGAGGAAAATGAGAGGTTGTAAATTTGCTCATTTTTTTGGGATCAATATTTATTCAGGAAGCGTTTGAGTGATGCTCTTCATTTCTGAATTGCTCTTGTAAAATTTGCATGAGTTCCAGTGCTATGCGGTTCGTTAATGTAATTATAATGGTTTCTTTTCTGAGTAGCATTTAATGAGAGTTTATCATAAGTACCAGAAGAACATAAGGGAAGGCATTTTGGCATCCTTTTTGCCCTGTTTGTGGGGGAATGGTTTAAGGATTAGCTTTTGAATTTTTAATTTAATATTAATTATATGACTTTAAAAATTGATGCGTCAGAAATATAGAAAGGAAGAGAGAATGGTTTTGTTAATTGTGTTCCAGAAAGGTAGAATTAGTCAATTTAATCTTTTCACTCAAATTTGAACCATAAACGGTCACTTGTTGCAAAAGCTAGATAAAGAGTAATGGAACGGTTCAGAGTTGAAGAAGTTAAAAAGCTCCGACCACGTTGATCGAAATCGAAATTGGTTTCCACTTAACGGTCATAAAAACCGCTGCAAAATGCATAAAATTTCCCAAAAACCACTTCACAATCAATTCCCCAAAAGGGACCACCAAATTGCATTCCGACCCGAATGCCTTCGGACCACAGGGGCCCAACCATATTCCGAAACAATTGATCCCGGTCGGGTTGGAAGTTTTTCAATTTTCTCCACCCGTTTGGGGGCGAGTGCATCGTTCGGATCGAAATTTAATACCAAATCACTCTCCGAAATCGCGCGAAGCGTGGAAAAAGGGAAAAGTCAAACCGAGAGGGACAACGTTAACGCAGCGCGATAGGAAACTTTCAGGGCACTGGAAAATATGAAAAATGGCATCTGGAGTCAGGATCGTCTTTTAGCGACCAAAAGCTACAATCGGTACGGTCAGATGGCGAGCGGAACCACAGACGGGCGGAGTTTCATTCCATTCCGAAACATCAATTGGATGCGGGCTACGAAAAGGTTAGCTGTAAGGACGGTGATCGAAAGAAAAGAAAAGCGAACTGGTTTGCGAAGAAGCAGCTTCTCTGGAGCCGCCATTGTTTAATGCTTCCGGTGAGCGGCTGGCGAGAAAAGTGTCCGGTTCACTTAAAGTGACGCACGGATCGAGGGTGCGAGGATGTGCGGAATTCGACACACGAGCTGACACGTGGGAAGCTCACGTGGATGGGTGGCCTCTCGTCACCATGTAAGCAGCGGGCAAGTATGTGCGAAACATTCCCGTTCCCGCAGCATCCGGTTCGACATGCGGCTCCTTGGCTCGTGACGCCGTTCGAAGTTGTTGCCGAAAGAAAAAGGATACACAAGGAATGTCTGCTAAGGTTGCACCGCCAGCAACCGTGCGGCACGGAGCGAAAGAATAGTCGACACAAATAAGGACTCCCTGCCGGCTCCTCTGCCGGGACACTCTAAGGATTCGCCGAGGACGGGCGGTAGCAACCGTTACAAAGTGGGGCAACAACTGGGAGTGAAACTTTCAATTGAGCTTCGCTTCTTGCATTTTTGAAATTCTACGTACTCCACCCGGGTCCGTAGCATCCTTTCAAGTCCTGCTTCGCCCACTCCGACACTCACGTCCCTGGGAAGCTCGGTCCCTTTTTTTTCTCCTCGACCCGAAGAAGCCCCGTTTGTTTCTTTCTCAAGTGTCTCGCAACTTAGCAACTTCCGGCCGCTAATGCCACTTCTCAACCCTTTCTCCCGAAAGTTTTACCCTGGGCGGGCCGTGGCGAAAAACAAAAAGCGAGAAAAGTAACCCGAGGAAGAAAAATGTCCGGAATGTCTGCGGAAGTGCACCGGGACGACGACGGCGAGCGTATCGGGTGTATCGGGAAAAAGTTTTCTTCTCAAACTCATCCTTGATTGTTTAATAAACAATAAATCATTATTGTGCAACTTTTCGCGTTATTATCTCTGCCGGCTCTTCCCGGGGAAGTGGAATCCGTTTTCCGTGTTTTCCCTTTTTTACTCCCTTCGGCCGTGGCCCTTTCTCCGTGGCATGTCGTCGTTATCTGGGGCGCACCGAGGCTCGCTTCGCACGGATTTTCCACCATCGCGGGGGGAGGATGGAAGTTTTCCACTCGAAGTTTCCCTTTGAAATGAGGTTCATTACAGGATTCATTACATTACATTGCTTGTTCGAGTGTGCGAAATGAAACCCGCCGCCCGGTTCGTTAGTTAGTTAGCGAAGGTGACGGTGGATGTAATGGGATTTTTTTAACTTGGCCGAAAACAGGAAAAGAGAAATTTAATGCGCTACTTTTGCAGTTAATCAATCACAAGCACCAAAGTATGAGAGCTAGTAAGGGGCTCTCTAAACAAAAGCTTGTGTATTATGATGTTGAAATGTTACCAAAAAAACCGGGATCACGTCAGATTTAATTATGAAGCTATTTCCACGCAACTTTTGGGACGTAATTGTTGGAAATGGTTCAAAGCCGATCGACACCAATTCAAACCCAGGCTGAATATTTGTTTATCAACGCCGAGATCGAGGATCGTGAATGAATGTAGATTACGCCTTATAGTATCGGTGCCTCAACCAGATGCGCTCAGTTATCTTTCGGCTCTTTAACCGCGTGGAGAGTGTAAGTGCTTCGTGAATTGCCACTGATCGATGGCCGATTTTTGTGGCTGTGTTTCAGATGAAAACGGAAGTGACTTGGCTTCTACGCTGAAGAGCAAATAATTAGAACCTTTCGTTTTGACGCCAACGTTTCGATGTGTGTTTTTTGTGTGCTAGTGATGGCTGGGTGGTGTCAGTGATTGGTAAGAATAAGTTTCAACACAAAATACATTATATGCAAATTGAGTTCCGATGAGTCCGCGTTGGATTTGTCATTTCTTCGGTGGTGAACTCGCAACGAATGAGATCCGCTGAGAACCAGACATACGGTTGTTCAATCCGTTTATGCGTCGGATCCGCGAGTCGAACCGCATCAGCTGACTGGCAACATTGAAGCCACTAAACGGAACATTGTGTCAATTCTTCACCCACTCACCCATTTTTCTACGGAAAATTATGGCAAATTAATTCCCATTTCCCTGCGGCCATGCGTGGCTCAGGGTATGTAAAATTGGAAACCTAATCCAATTTGCACTCCACCGCGCGCAACAATTCCATCGATTCCCGTGTGCCAATAATAAGCAGTACGGGTACTTTGCAACAATGAAACAATTGCCACTCGACGACGTGCAACTCGCTACATTGCTGCGCTAGCCGTTACTCCTCTTCAACCTTTCGAGGGGTCTTTTCCCGCTGGGAGGATATTGTTCGCCAAACGGAAGAATTGTGAATGGTGGAAAAATGAAAATTGCCACCCCCCCGGGGCCGATGCGAATATGCAAATATGTCGCCTTTATGCGCTCGCGATGCATCAGCCCGCGTCGTTGGCTCTGACGGAGCGAGCAAACGGACGCATCCGCAGCTCTAATTAGTGCGGGCTAATTTCGCCCTCAATATATCGTGCATCCTTCCGCGGCCTCGTGCAGCGCAGATCGTGAGGACAATTTTCGTGTTCGCGGAAAATATGCCCCCGAGCCGACGGAGCCTGAGCCATCATCATCATGATCATCATCGGGCCAGTACATCATCTTTCGAGTCTTAATTAACTTATGACTAGTGACGTGTCGATCCGTCGGTCTCTCGGTGGCGGGAGTCTATATGCAAAAATGGAACTCGCATCGAAACATTAGCGACGGCCCGGCCCGCAGGAAACCGGTGGCACCGTAAATGGAGCATCGATACGCACCGGTTCCGAGTTCGTAGTGATAATTGTCCCGGCGCCACCCAAATGCACATCATTTAGCATTCAATCGTCGCACAGATGGCAGATCGCCACCTAATGGCTAATGGCTGATGCCGCCGCTGGGACGGAAATAATTTCGCGCTCCATGAACGCCATGTGGTGGCCAGCAGGCCAGAATCCTCTCCACTGCGCGAAGATGCCGATGATGAGCTGAACCATTAACGACGAAGCCCGTAGCTTGCCGGGACTCGATAATATCGCGAAAAATATGATTGCACGACGACGGGACTCCCCGCAAACGAAAAATTCTGGCAGACTTTCGTTGAGATGTAAATGATTTCAACCCCTAAATGAAACATCGACCGCAAAAAAACCGAAGGACCACGCGAAACTCGCGAGAAATTAAATTTGAAGCGAAACTGAATTAATACCTAATCCAATTAGGGATCGCCCGATTAGGGCCGATGATGGTTGAAGTGCGCGGCCCCCGGGGGCCCTAAGTGGCCCTCTAAGGAAAACGAGCTCGCACAACAATGGGGTCTCGGGGTTTGCTAATTTAATAAGACGCCGCTCGTAAACAAGATCATTTTATTGTTATCAAATAGTCGAAAATCGTGGCCAGAGTGTCGGCGGGTCGCCATGATTTTGTTTTGGGGCTCTTGTTTCGGGGCTTTACATTACATAAACAAGCGTAGTTTATGGCAAACTAGAAGAGGATTCGACCTTTCGCCCCGGGGGCGTAAATAATGCTTTGCGACGAGGCGAACCTTAATGCGTTGGTTTGTCGTTAAAAGCACTTCGAAGTGGAAGCCAAAAGATTACTTTTCACTCTTGCTTTATGTTTTTTAATGTTGATAAGTGAATATCAGATTTCAAGAATCGGATAAACACTTTTGATTAAATTTACACGATAATTACAAGTTACGGGTTTTCAAAGGAACAGTCCAATATCCTTTCAAGTTTAACAGTTTTTCCGAGCTGTTCAATGCCTACAAGCAATCAGCGTTCCTGAAAGTGCCTTAAATCATGAAAACGGTTCCGTGTGTCCACAAAACAACTGGGATTGCTAAACGATCCACTGCCGGAGAGTCCTTTAAATCGGCGCCAACAACGTCGGGGCAGACCGGTGTACCGATGTGTTACATCGTAACGTGCCAGCAGATTCACAAGATTCGAGCCCTCCAGGCCTGGAGGGGGCCCGGTCGCAGCCAGCGGTCTGCAGGAGGGATTAGAACAGAATCCAATTATACATGTGATTCAATCACTTGCTCGTGTTTATCTTTTCTTCTTCCCTCCCCCCGAGAGACTCAACCCTGAAGCCATCCAATAAATTCCAATCAAATAAACTACTCGACACACTCCGAAAGTGCATTTCCCCGGCTCTGATTGACCATCATCTCATCAACCGGTGGGTTCTCCGGTCCAGAGTCCATAGTACTTGTTGCATCGGCGATGCGGCGCACTGCACATGCACCTGCGTCGCCGTCGGCCCACCTGTCAGCACCTGACGTCGCTTCGTTTAGGGATACATCAATCGGCTGGACGAGCGGAACGAGTTCCTCCGTGCACGTGACGATGCTTTCACTTCGGCCAAACGATCTGCACCTTGCATGATAGAACGTAACGGAAGGAACGGTGGCAAAAAAGTGGGCCCGGAAAAGCTTTACTTTATTCAGATTCCGAACCGACCGATGAAAGGAGCCCAGCATTCGCCCAGCCTGGCCCGGTGCGAAAAGCGATGGCCGGCCAGAGACGGATTTTGTGTGCCGAAGCGAAATGAAGAGGCGAAATTGCATGTACACTTTACGAGCGAAACGTTTAACGCCCGCGAAACGTTGGAGTTTATTTTGTTTTATGTCTCCGCGTCCCCGAGGTCCCCGCGAAAAGCGATCACCATCAATTAGCATAAAGTTATTAAAGCATAACACACACCCGCGCGCGCCGATCCTTCGGGCAACACATGCTCCATGGGTTCGGTAGTGAGTGTTATCGCACCGAACGGAACTGTGCCAGCCCTGGTCAGGGCTGGGCGCAGTAAACGGAGAGTGCAGTGACAATTCCTGGGCGATGGAAAATGGCGCAGGAAAAACAAATAATGCCCCCCGCATTTGGGGGAAAACACCAAGGAATTGCCGGTGGCCGAACGGACTGCGCGACCGTAAAATGTTATGCGATGGCACCGCCGTCGGCAGACAACGGCCCGGGCGATAAGACGGAGCGCCGTGCGCCGTAAACATAATAACGAACATTTTCGTTGCGTTGCGTATTTATTATTTTTATAGCACTTTTATAAACCATCCCATCCGTGCATTGGGCACGTAGCTTTAGGTTTTTTTGGGGCCTTTATGCTTATTCTGCGTGGATTGTCCCTGGTCCGCGGTTTGAAGTCCTTGCCGGCACTTACCTTGCCTTCGACAGGGCAGTGGGAGATTTTATGGAATGTAGTGCCCTGTGTCGCGGTGAGTCGGTGATAAAACATTATGCAAAATGATCCTGCGACTTTGATGGCCCCACGACGGCAGCTGGCCACAAGTGACCGTTAATGGAGTGTGCGAAACGACACCGGACACGGGACGATGGGACCAAAATTACCGCCGTTGATGAGGTGAATATGTGCTCAGTCGTGTCAGTGGCATCAATGGCCGTTGTCCTGCAAACGGACTCTTATAGGAAAGCGAAAACAAAGTACGATGTAATTTTCTGATACGATATCCGACCCACAGCATCGAACGCCTGAAGGCCACATGCGAATAAAGTTGTTAGCACGCCACCTCGACCTCGTCGGAAAATCCGGTCCTCTCCCGACGCCAAAAGTCAACGGAAGCAGCTCACAACGCAGGCAAGAAAACGGAGGCAAAATATGAAAGATGGGGATATGCATATGAGGCCCATAATTTTCTGCCATACGGAGTCTGCTGATCGAAGAGATCAACGGGAGCAAACAAGGGTGGCCTCCGGAGCCAAAGGAAGATCCTTTTTAGGGTGGCCGCCCCGAGGCGGCTAATGGTTATTATTAGAGGTAGTTATTGGGCTGTATTTCATACTAATTTGATTGTTGCGGAATCGTCTTGGGATCCGTAATGGATGCGAATTTTATGCTTTGGCTTGGCCCTTTTATTTGCAGATTGAGAGAAGAAAGCAATTTAATTCATCTGAGTTTCAGTTTTCCCTCGGCGCGTGTTTTCTATATTTTTATTATTCCCGAAATTCGCTGAATTCTATCTAAAATTCGCTTACGGCTTCTAAGCTCCATTTAAACACCGCACGATTACCGTTTTGTGCCGTCGGTTGGTCACACAAAGAAATCACTTCAACAATCATACAAAATGGCCGCATAATGGAGCTCGAAACGTGAAACAACGCAGACCACGCAGACCGGAGCCGAGAGCGGCCGGTCTGTAAATGTTTTAATTGTAATTAATTTGATTTTTATTATTAATGCTCAAACACGTTCACGCGATTAAGCAGCGCGCCGTCGAGGGCCACTTGGAGGTTTAAATCATTTAGCTGCCAATTGCTTGCGTTCCACGAGGGCGCCCGTGCCCGGCGTTTGGGGCTTCGTAAGGCCCTGCTGATGGTGGTGCTGGTGAAAATTTAAAGTTTTCCCGACGCTATAGCCGCTCCATCGTTCCGTGCCGGTGGCCTCCGGACCGGCTCATGGCTAATGCATGACGTTTGGACGCACGTTAATCGCCCTGAATGGATCCTCACTCATGTGGACCATCGGACTTTGGGACCCGTTTTGCACTCGATTCGGTTCGGTTCACTCGAGCATGGAAGGCGTGCGCCCAGTGTTTGCTTGGCCGGCCGGTTATCCGGCCGGAAATGTCGAAGCCACCGGTGTGTGTGTGTGTGTGCAGATTAACACGCTCAATGTATTCGCGGGCGCGTTAACTGGAAACATTATGTCGGCTTTACAAATGAACGGCATCGAATGGGAAGCTTCTTGCGGACGCTTGACTGGAGCCAAACAAAAACGGACCCTTTCGGTGGACACACAGCCGTTTCGGGTTTGGTCTGCCAACCTATAAAGTGTCTTCACGGGCAGAGCATAAAGTGAATCACACTCTGAGGCAGTGTAATGGTAATTATTTTTTTGATTTATGTATTTGAGGCAATAACCGTCGCAAAAAGCGGGACGCCAAGCGCATAAACGAGGGTGTCAAATTGACTAACGATGGAGTGTATTTTTACAAATTTATTTAAGAAAAAAAAACCAAGGGGTTCCGATGCAATGAATGCCAACGATGCGGCCGACACCTTATCTTTTTTATACGCTCCTTAAGGACGCGAACCGAGGCGGGCACTGCACGGCAAACATAAATCAAAATCGTCTTCAAAGATATGTAAATGGGCTTGTTTGTATGCATAAATGGGAACACTTTATTCGATTGGGCCGGGTGTTGGGGGCCGACGGCCGATACATTATGTCGTTTCCCAAAAAAAGGGGTTCCGGTCTGGCAGGCCGGAACATCGCGAGGGCAGTGGCCCCAGAGTGCCACTCGGGCCGGGTTACGCTGCCAGCGGTTTAGATGTCTCCATTAGGTAAATGATAAATACTTTTAGTGTGGAGTGTAGTAATAATAATAGTAACCGTGCCTGATACACATTTGTATGATAAACTAATAGCATTCCCGTGTCCTGGACGTTCTGAAGATATTTATGAATGGGGAAAATAGCAAAGCATTTTCTTCAACCTAACCATCCGGAATTGGCAATTTGTATGAACCCCTTAAAGGATTTTTAGCAAACCTTCGCCCAGATTTGGTTGGCATCGTACAAAAAAGATACACTAGATGGATTAGTGCAGACAATTATCCAAATTGAACGCCTAGAGTCGGTCTTCGAGCGTGTCATAAATAACTCACAATAAAATTTATGAAAAAGTGCCATCAAATTTATTCACAACAATCCAACTCGCAGTAGATCATTTTCCCTGCAGACGAATTCGGCTTCGCGCCCGGCGCCGCGACAAAGAAAGTCGGCTGGCGACAGTTAATTTGCGAAGAGTTTCATTTTATAATTCCATTCATCCGAAACGTCCGTTCGCCGAGAGTAGGGTTCCTCCCTCGGTTGCGCCGGTTGCGAAGCGTAGCGAGGACCAGTTGGCAAGATGTCATTTGTAGACGAATGATTCACATGACAGCCACTTTTTTGCCCTAATTCACCCTAATGCGTAGCGTCAAAATTGCGTAGCTTTCCGCAGTCTTTGTTGGGACGGCGCCTCCGCCGCGGACGGCTTCTCCCGGGGGCCCGTAATATGTCGAAATTATGTTGTTCGGTTGTGCAAATATGGGTTAACAAACACACGCACACACACAGACACACTCCGAAGCCACCACCCAACATCATCTCCGGTGTGTGCGGCATCCCGAAAGTCATGTTCCCGTCAATCTGGCTGCGGGCTTCCGGGCACCCTTTTGCCCGAGCTCCGTCTCACTCCGGAGAAGAAAACTCGAAGGCGAAGATCGGTCGGACGCCTTTTTCTTCCCGTCCGGCGATCGATTCGGGGGGGGATTCGGAACGGAATCCGGCTCCGGGGTTTGAAGCTATGACATTTGCCCTCTGTCTATGGCTCGCCCCAGCTCGCCCCGTCCCGGCCCGGGTCGTGTCACTTCGGATGTTGCTGCGTGCAAATATGCTGCGGAAAGGATTTCTGACATTTTTTCCGGCTGCCCCGATTTCCCTATCTCGCTCCCTCCTGCAGGGAAAACATGTCGTGTCAAGCGGATAACAACAACTCACCCCGACAACTGTTCGTCCCGGCTGCGTCCTGTTTGCCGTTGCTGCTGCTCCGGCTCCTGTTGTGTGTAAAATGATATCTGGGAAACCGATTACATGACAACGATAAAACTGCAAAGTCTCTAGCGAATATCCACCGACCGACCCCCGTCTGCCCCACATCTGGGCCACCTTCTTCGGATTTTCCCGGCTATCGGATCCGGGATCCGTTTTGCGCATAAATACACCCGAGATGCGATCTATTTGCATGCGAGCAGCGCAAATCGTTTCATGTGCGCGTCCGGAAGGGAGGAATATTTATTTAAATTTCTTCGCAAATTCTTCAACGATACAGTGTGCTCCGCAGCACCGGACGGAACGTCGAATGATTCGCATTTTATTTTCGTCTGATGATGTGCAGCTTACAACGAAAATTACTTCGTCCAGCGCAGCGTGTAGCAATCGGGCGAATCCGGCGAACAGGCGAAAGTTCAGAAATTTATGGAAAGTATGTGAGATTCAGTTTTGCATTAAATTATAAGTTGATGTTGATTTTCTGATAGCTCGCTTTTTCGTGGAAACGTGAGTGGGCAACGTGAGCAGAAGGAGCACAACATGGTACTCAATTTACAAGGCTGTAAACAAGGTTACGAGCTCGTATTATCAATTTCCGCGATGTTGATTAATAAGACATACATTTGTCGCAGACATTTTTCGGAACGAAAGTAACAGGAGAGCTAACTCCAAACAAGAGTTAGTACTGTGCGAATCATTTTGCATATCTTAAGGCGCAAAAGCATCTCGTTACCCCTGGGAAACGACCTTTCGACTCGGCAGATTGCATACATTCTGGCGCAATGTCGATTATCGATGAATCTTTACAATTCCATATTTCATAACATATTCACAACATATTCCGATGCTGAGCAGCTGTTCCTCGTCAGATATGCTTATCAGCATTTTTATGCAAAACTCTTCACTCTCCACTTGCTGGCCAAATGTTTAAGGCACAGACTTCCCCATATTTAATTACTCAGTTACATGATTCGTTCATTGAAATTCGTTTACCGTAATCGACCGACCGATTCAGTCAGCCATCTTCCGGGTCAGTCGATTGCAGTGGGCAAGCATTAGCCCGACCTCAGTCTAAATTCCCAGCAGCAGTGGCCAGTATCAGAAGCTCGCAGTTCGCCGTCCTACGGCTGCATGTGCATCCTTCCGCAAAGCTGCGCTCGCAGAGGGACATCAGCGCATGACATCCGAATCATTCCTCTGTCCGGACACTAACCGGATCCAGTTATCGTTTTCGCCGCCAAACGGGCGTCTCGGTTCCATTATCGGGCCGTGTGCGCCAAGGGCCGAGGCTCCAGGCACCGTGACACAGAAAGCTCGCACCACACCATGAGCCAAAGGGGAACCAATGGGGTCTCCGGTCAGGACTTTACCGGCGTCCTGTCCACAGAACCCACTGCAAGTTGGGTGCACTCGGGGCAGGCGCGCAATCTTGTCGCCGGAAGTCGTACTTTGGAGCCGGGTGCTGCCGGGAGGGTAAACCTCGGCTCAGCAGCAAAAACCACTACCGACCAGAGCGGGCAAGCGGACGAAGGCGTGATTGGCGTGCCGGGTGGGACCGTCGGACCAAATCAAAAAACTTTCTCCATCTGTCCGGCTCCCGAAGCCCGGACGCCACCGTTCACCGGGCGGGACCATTTGTCCGGGAATATCTGTTTGTTCCATATCCGGTTTTGTAATTGAAAATTCCATCCTCGCCACGCTCGTGCGCGCGTGTGTGTGTGTGTGTACGGCGGGGGGCAGGAAGCGGACGAGAAACTTTTAACCCAAAACCGCGATCACATCCCCAGACGTTCGGCCACCACCCCGGTCAATATCTGCTGCCCGCCACCGGAAGCTGTCCGTTTGCTGTGGTTCCGGTCGGGCTTCTTCGAGTGCTCGTCGTCGTCTGCGTCGTCTGCGTCGCGTCGTTGCCGTAAATGCATTCCTTCTTCTTCTTCTTTGGGGCCCTTCAGCACATTGGATTCGGTGGACGCATTTCGCAGTGGCCGATCGTTACATCGAGAGCCATTTCGTCGGAAACCGTCTGCGGAAGATTGTCTCATTACGGGGCCGGGTATTGAAAATCATTTTTCATGCTTCCGCCTTTGGGAGAGGACTTTATCGGAGCATAATTCCAGTGAACCCAGTCAGCTGTGATGCTGAGCCCGAGCACGAGCGGGACTTTAAATGAACCTCCTCCGGCGGGCTGTGTGTATCTGTGACACGAATCAATTAATCATGCTCCAGATACAAAAAAGCGCGCCAAGGGTTTATCTTCTTCGGCCCGTGCCGTGGCACAGTGACGGAAATGACTTTAAATTCATTTGTCCAACAAGGCGCCCTCCCGATCGAAGGTTCGGAGGGCAGCAAATGAAGCGAAGGAATTAGTGTCAGCCTCGGGAGCAACGCCGCAGCTACAGTATTATCATTATTAAGCACCGCGAGTAATTAGAGAAAGTGGCGAACATCTTCTTCGACGGGCGACTCCGTTCGAGAAGTAATGGCGAGGTTCCAATCGCTTTTCAACCCTATAGTCCGACCTTTTGGCCGCAGTTCGTCCTTTTCAGTCCGGAACCGGGCCACTCGAGTGGTAATATCTCGATGATTAATATTTATCCTGAATGATTGCATCTTTTGCCAGGGAAACTCGGAGGAAACTGGCGGACTGAGCGGCAGTAGTTTTCCCGCCCGTAGTTCGGACAGCGACCCCAGCGTCAGAGGGTGATTTTCCTAGTTTTTCTTTGTCACTTGGGTCGGCACGACGGACTAAAGAGTCGGCCGTTGACCGATGGATAACGTCACGGGCACCGGAAGATAGCGAAAGCCACGAAAGCAGCCACGTCGTCGTCTTATCGTTTGGCCTTGGGGTGGTTCCTTCCAGAGTGCCAGACGCCGATCAAAAGACGCCAAAGACGGATGCCGTTGCGCCCTGTTCGGATTATCCTTCCGTTCGCAGCGCGCGTCACTCACAGCGCGCCAGGCGAGGCGATGAAAGGGGCCTTTTCTTCCGCCCAAGATAAACGTAGCCACAAGCCCAAGCCAGGCGAGTGACGAGAGTGGAATCCTTCTTCGTCTTCCGGGGGGTCTTGGACCGGGGAAGCATTTTTTTGAAGTGTTTTGCTGATTCATTTTCTATAGCGTCTCCCGATAAAGTTGTTTGAATGCCCTTCCCACCCGGGCCTCACTGGCTGGCCCGGTTGGCGGTTTCGCGTTGGTGGGTTACGTCACGTGGAAAGTGTAACATTCGCGACGCCGTCGGTTGTGGCTGAAGCACATGCCATTGTGTCACAGCATAAGGGCTCTCGCCGTAAAGTGAAATGAATAGTAGCGGCGCCGGTTGAAGAAGCCAACCTCACGTCGGGGTGCTCTCCCACCGAGGACACTGGGAAAACGTGCTGCGCGAAAGGAACTTCCGGCCGCTTGTGTGTGTGCGTCGACCAACATAAAGGAACCGTCAGAGAATAGTCAGGCCAAAAAAATCGCCGGAAAGGATAATTTATCATTCGACGACGATGCGCATAACCACGCACACTCATGCGCCCCGAGCGTGTGGGTGTGTGTGGCCGATTTCCTTGGCCATGCACATTCCAATACAAAAAACAAACCAAAACCCGCGTGGAAAGCCGTCCTCGATGACGACGAAAGTCGCTGTTCGCGAACAAATCGATGGACGCACGAATTGAGTGCAGCCTCCGCGGTCCACGGACCCAGATTTGCCCCTTGGAAAGTGAGTGAAAACTGTCGCCACGGTTTTGGGCACCGTTCACCGTGGATTGGATCGTAAAATAAATCAATTCCTGAACCAGTTCGTTACTGCCGCGTGTGGAGTTGATGGCGTTCCAACAATGCTAAAAAAGGAAACGAGCGCCAAAAAACAATCAACTAATTGAAAGTGACACAGAAACACTCGCGAGAGCGAGAAAGCTGTTGATTGCGCCAAAAATATCCGAGTGACACACTTCGGATCGATTGCCTTTTTCGTTCTAAGTGATCGAAAGCCGTCTAATCGGAGGGGGGGCGGCCATAAAATCGATCGATCCTTTTTGCGGTTTTTCAAATTCACTTTTGCCGCTCCCCTATTTGCCTCTCGACCGTTGCATAACACCGGCAGCAGCATCGGTTATGCGACTGCCTGCATTACACCCACCGATCTCGGCCACGGAGTAACTCGTTTCGATAGGCTTCAATTATTCGTGATTTATTTAGGCTTCCTTCCAGCTTGGGTCGTGTTCTGCGCGGGCCGGACGCTGCTCGTAGAGCTCGAACGTAGGCTTTTCTTCGCCTTCGCCGACGACGCCGACAGTCTCCGCGGGCCGTAAATCAGTCAAAGTAAATATTTTCCCATTTTCTCTCCCGCGCTCACTCGCTCTGGCTTGCTGTCCGACTCGTCGCCTCTCGTGGGCCGAGGGCCAGAAATGAGTCATTTCGCGTATCGCGTAAATCGACAGCCGTGGTCCCTTCCGGCGCGCCACAGAGCCGTTTAACCGGGGGCCTTTTTACTGTGGGGGCTACTGGTGGGGGGTGCCGTGCGGTAATCGAATCCCGGCCGGGTTGTGGCTGTAAGACGTTTGTCTTTCGACGAAGAAAGTGCACCTTTCACCACCCGGTTACCGTTCCGTGGGTGGTGCTCCCGTAGGTGAAGTGGCCCGAGTGAGGCCCTGCTACTGTAGCGCCAGTTATTGGAGGAAAAGAGTTATTATCTTTGGAAAATTATTGACTCCTCATAATCAGTAGAAATCGAAGGATGATTCTAAAAATTATTAAATCCTCAATAAAAACGAAACAAATATTTGAATAACCGTTTCAGCAAACGAATCGGTTCAGGTTCTCGTGTGGCAGCACCGAAACCGATCAAGCAACCATCGACTCCGGCTTTGCTGCTGCAGGTGATTTGTTGCAAGCCTCGCGAGAACGGCTCCTCGAAAATGCACAAACATTGTAAATAATAAAATTATAGGCCCATAATCATAAATCGTCCGACGCCGACACACTGGCAGATTGATGGCTCAAAATCAGGCCGTTCGGTTCAAGCGGTTCGTTTCCTCACACCCCATTCCGGCATCTGGCGTCTTAGCAACCGGGACCGGGACGGTCGGTCGTAAAGTAGGCTGCGCGGTTTAATAGGAATTTCGCGACTCCATTGCTTGCAGCTTCTCTCTTGTAGCCGCCAGTAATGGCGGCACGCGGTCGGTCGCTCGATCGACTCTGATTTAGGGCCATCGATATGTTTGCTGAGCGCTATAGCGCAGGTAATAATGACATTCCTCATGGCGGCATAAACGGTCTGCCGTCTAGCTACATTTTAGCTGAAATGTTGTTGTGCGCGTAAAGAAGTTATCAGAATCGTATTTCCTTTAAACCAAAACTCTATCAACGGCCCGACAGAGCACTGTAAATGATGTAACTACTACGGGGTGGCCCGGGACCGTGTGGATGAAATGACATAATTGAAAAACGGCAACAGAAACTATGTAAACCATCCCAAACTCGGCCCCGTTCCATGCGCGGAGACCGCGTCATTTTTCAAATTAGTGTGCCCGAAAGCGAAAGCCGCCGGAAAAGTTTACGCCACCGCCTCCGAATTCCAACTCCTGGCGCCGCCTGGCAAAGAGCAGGCAGAGAGATTAAAGCGCCCGGTTCGTGCATCTGGCGAATGTCACCTCAAAATGGCACATTCAACATTCGTGACGTGCCGTGTGCCGTGTCGTGCCGTTCCAGGGTTGGGCGAGAAACAAAAGTTTTCAACAACACTGGCCGTCCGGCCGCCCACAGGCCATTCTAACTCCACACACACACACACGCGGCCACACGGCACTGCTGGTGCTGGTGGCAGCCATCATTCAAAGATGGTCCACCGACCGGTTCGTCCATCGTTCCGCTTGACATCGCAATTTATCATTTCATGTCGAAATCTGCTTATGACTGGCGCGCATTGTGCCCGGCGACGGTGACGCCGACGACGACGACGAAGTCCTGCGACGAAGTGTAATGTGTTACAAGGACCCCTTGTGCGCTACATTGGCCGCCACTCCTGGCCGGAGTGCAGGAGTGGTCATTTTGGGCTCCAGTTTCAATTTCCCGTCGCCGCGCGCCCTCGTGTCGTCCTTCGTGAAGATGGATTTTCGGCGAATGACGAATCCATCGCCCGCAATTCTGTCACTCGCAGGGGCAGCGGCAGTGAGTGACATTCTTTTTCGGTGCCGCCGGCGGCAGGGCGGAGTGGCTGGGTTGGGCCGGAATTTCACACTCGGATGCGTGAATGAACCATTAATTATTCATGCGAAAACATCGTACCACCTACGTGTCCACCGTGAGCGAGACCGAGCGAGGAGGACATCTCGTCCTCATTGTCGTCGTCGTACAGGACGTTCGGCTTTTGTCCTTTTTAACACCGGAGGCACGTGTCCCGTGTTGTCGTCGTGTCGGTCGCAGTGCTCGGTGGGAGTGAAATTTTAAGAATGCACAATGCTCACCCACCTCGCGCTGTTGTGCTCTAGAACACACAATTAGAGGTTAGTTGGGACCAATCTGGGCTGGGCGGCACCGAATGAAGGACACTTTCGATTATTTCGCAACAAGCTGCCTCTTGCAGTTAGATTTATTTAATTCCAAATCAGAAGGTCAGAATGGGCAACGGGTCTAATCATCTCTAGAATGTCTTTCGAAGGTTTAAAATTAACCAAACAATTAGTGCAACATAACAGAAAGAAATACAAAAAAAAATATAGCATAACTTTAGGCGATTTTATTATTAAGGCACATGTTCTCCTGTTACTTCCACTTCAAATGCAAACATCATAATTCAATTATTTCAAAAAAGCATATTTTATTCAATTATTACAGTTCCGTCTAAAATTTTAAATTTTATTTACTTGAGAATTCATTAGTTTTAATCGCCCAAAACGATTGTCGACGATGCCGCGAGCCAGACCCAAAACCAGACCCCAAATAAATTGCTCCATAATTTAGAGGCATGGCCTAAAAACAAACGGCTCGTGGCACGTCACAGTCCTTGCCGGTGATTCAGCGGAAAGTTATGAATTTTCATACGGCGAAAATTGGCCGCCTGCCACGAGCGGCGGCAAAAACATCCCGACCGACCGCTGCCAAGTTGGAATTAAAATTGAAATTTATTTACTGTGACCAATTCGAGTGGCCCTTTGCGGAGTGTGTCGCGTGTGTTCGCGGACCCGGGCAAAATATGTTACTCAAAAGACACCGAAATGGACGATGGATTTGCTGGCCATTCGTTTCGCTTGTTTAAGTGTCCACTTGGCCCCGGCAATCTGCACTGCGCTTTGTGTGGGAAAATGGCGCGCACGGTGAAAAGCGGCGAGAGTTTTCCACGAATCATGAAATTAACGAAACAAATCGAAATGGCCGGCGGCGACGAATGCGCTTTTCGTGTGTAACGGAGAGGACGATGTCAACGAGGGAATTGTCGCGTGGCGCACATTGTTCGATAATCGGATTTCGCGCATCCATATTGCGGTTTAATTAGCTCAAACCTGGAAAGGCTGTTGCGAAAAAAAAACCTACGAACGAAAATGTTTATCTTGTCTGGTCTGTATGTGTGTGTGTGAGGGAAAGTGAGTGTAATGGTTGGCGCATAAATTGGCCGCTGGCTTAATCGGGCGCGATCGGGCACCATGGAACGCTGATGGTGATACGTTTTCCAATTTACGGCACGCAGAATCGATCAACAAATTTAAATAAACATTTTAAAATTAAGTGAGTGTCAATAACCTCCGAAAGTGGCCCGAAATGGTACTGCACATAAATTCTCATGAAAATGTTTATTGTGATTGCAAACGGTTTAAGGCATGTTTAATATACGTTCGTCACAAAGTATAAAAAGCGTTCCCGGAAAAAGGTTGTCTTTAAATGAAAACATTATTCAAACATTATGCTTCCAGTGAGAGAAAGTGAGCATAGTGCGGCTGCTGTGTTCGATGCTATCGCAACCGGCATTAAAAGGCTACCAGAGCAAATGGCCAATTTGGCGTTAATTCTGATCGAACACCGTGTATCCGCCGTGACGGTAGTCACTGCCATTGTCGCATTGCCTGATGTAATGCGCTGTGTTGCTGAAAGACCAACGGAGGGGCAAAAATGGAAACATACTTTGGAACGACCGGGATCGGGAAAAAAACGCGTTAGCACTGCGACCACGGCCCGTGCGTGTTATCAATGTGATGAAATTGCATTTACATTTTCAATTTCGTGCCCGTGTAATTAATTTACACTTAATTCACCGGCTGGCACCGGTTGGCCGTCGGGAAAAACAAACGCCGGCCGGCCGGTCGGCTGGCACAGGAATTCCGGAGGATGTTGTAATTGGAGCGGTGCAAACGGTGATTGGATTATGATCGGATAATTCTATGTCAAGTCGGGCGGCCGTGCTGGCTGGCTGGCTGGCTGGGCTGTGGTCAGGAACACAATGCGTGACCATTATGGCGATCAGAAAGTGTAGCGCAATTGTCACACAACACAATGTGGCCAAAGGGGCAAATCTATGCACCGCACCCACCCGGGAGAGTGGGATTCATCATAATCGCTGCTTAATGGAATTAATGGCTTGCAGCGATCGTGTTTATCGTTTATGTTTATTTATCCCATGCGGTACAGGCGGCCAGGATGCGGTTTTATGGCCCATTCGGTGGGGCTGCGGTTCGGCTAGTGCGGCTTTAATCGTGTGCCTGGTTTAAAGACCAGCAACAAGCTGGTGCGCAGCCAGCATAAAGCATAAAGTTTACTCCACTCGGGCTGACTAAACTTTTATCACGTAATATAGAAATGATCGTAAGATTTGTTATCCTTTACCACCACAGCGCGGATAAAGAGGATGATTGGATTGTGCGCGAAAATTCAACTCATCTTAAACTTTCGTTCTCCTTTTCGTTCCCCTTTTTCACCACAAAAATGCATCACATCGAGCGACCCGCGGACAGTTTCGCCCCGCGCCGAGTAATGTTTGAAAACATATTTTTTGTGTGTGCGCTGCCATCGTGCCGTCGTTTCAACAAAGTTTTCTTGGCCACGCTCCAAACGACCACGCAATGTGGACGCAATCTTTGGCCACCGTTGGGCTTGGCAACAATTGCAGCTGCAATCTCGGCACCACAGCCGTTCGCTGGTGCATTTTACTGTCATTGATTTAACATTAAAAATTATGTGGAACCCGCCACAGAGACAGAGAGAAACGAAAAGAACCGCCTGGGAAGAGCCAGCTCCGTTTGCTGTAGGGCACTTTTTGTGAACCCCTTCCCGGGATCCGTATCGCACTTGGCAACGGCAACCGGAGTTGGACGTCCTGTTCCGTTCCGATCGCCGAACGGACGAGCGGTTTCCAGCAAAACGCTTTCGCCGTGGCCGAACTGAATGGGCAATAAATTTAGTGTTATTATTATTTAGCCGATTGTCTGATTCTCTAATGATTGGGGCCTGGGACTGCACTTTTGTGGTTTATGCGCGAACTTGTAGTGCAAGTTCCATCGAAATGGTTTGATTATTTTCCGCTCTGCTTCTGTGATTGCCACCGGAAGATGGTGGCGTAATTCAGGCTAGACGACAGCCGTTAAGAACGAAAAGCTGGCATCTTAATCAGCAGTGAAGAATGGAATGTTGCCGTCCGTTCTTCGCTCGTTCACGGATCTGCGCTCTGATTGGTGGTGGGAAACTTGGCACATTTGCATTAAACTTGACGACCACGACGACGTTGCTGATGGCGGTGGGAAATCCGGTGGCCTGAGCTGCGCTAATCAAAGCACCGATCAATGTGTCAGAAGCGATAAGACTGTCTTCAATCAGCGCACGCAACGCGCTTGGTTAGGTTTATGTTTCTGGTCTCTTCAGAGCGCTCACCTGTGCGCATCCGAGTCAACGCTTTCCACCGAATGTAGTTTAAAATTCCGTTAAATTCGAGTGTAAATATTATGGCCAACGGGATGAGCGAACGGAGAGGCCGGTTTTAGAGTTTTGTAGCCCCGTTCGTAATTAGCCGGGATGATTAATAGTGATTTACGATCGCCGGCCGCCGCCCGAAAGACGAATGGTTCCGTGTGTTTCGGACCGTCCCGCGGACGGTCTTATGCTCTACATTCCTTGCGCTCCGGTGGGCCCCGTGTGGTCCCAAAGCTTGAGGAAATTTGAAGGAAAACTTAGAATCGCCTAATGAAAAGTAAAATCCACAAAACAAAAAAGGTGAAACAAACACCAGGGACGGCCAGGGCGGCAGGCGCTGCTAACGATGCTCGGTGCCGGAACGCTCGATCGGCGGATCGGAGGAACTAAACTTCGAAAAGAAGGAATAAACCGAAAAGATCAGCCGACTGGCCCAGGGCCCGGCGGCCCGACGTGAAGCGGGCCGAAAAAGATAAAAACACGCAACTAATCTAAATGTTAATCATGATTTTCGGAATTATTATAATTTTCGGCTCCTTTCAGGATGCTCGTCAGTAAAACAAACTGTTCGCCTGGGCCGTGGCGCCTCGACAGGAGGCCCCGTCGTTGGCCCGAGTCTCGGTCCGAGTCCTTGCCCGAGTCCGTGGAGACGGTGGCCCTTTTTCGGGCCCTCCCGGGGTCCGTGGTCTCGCAGTCGGAGCGGAAAGACATTAAACAAAAAAAAACCCGGAGCACCGAATGGCGACCCCGAAGATGCGCTCTCGAAACTCGTGTCAGTTGGCTCGCTGGAACCATTAATTTCTGCTGCTGCTGCTGCTGCGTTCTGGTCGGTTCCGAAAACGGGCTTGTCATTCAACGCGGCGCGCAATGCGATCACTGCGCGAAAGGCGGAGCGGGGACCGAACGCTGGTTTGGCCTTGGCCGGCAGCATGTTTGTTTTGGGTGCACCGCAGGTATCCGCAGGACGACGCACGCGGGTATCCTTTTTTGGGCCGACCACGTCCGGACCTGGTTTCTCCTGGTTGGCTCGTTCTGTTCCGTTTTTTTTGCCCTTCCATCTTCTGCCGGACGGTGGGCTCCTTACGTTTAATCAATTATCGGCCTGACTCTCTGGGATGGCTGGGCTGGGCGCGCTCGGCAAAAGGTCTAATTTTCTTGTCCAATGCCAATTGGCAGCGCATCGCTCTCGGACAGCTGTCGCTGGCCGTCGCCGTCTTCGTCGTCGTCCCCGTCCAGGATGCGCACGGAGTGGAATGTGATTTAATTTAAACGGACTTCTTCGGCGGAACGCTCTCAGCTAAACAAACAAGCAATGGCGGCCGCAACGGTTGCCACCACGCCAATTGAATTTCCGGCCGGCCGCGAGAGTTTCTTCCCGGGATGGGACGTGCTGCCGGCGGCGCACTTTTTGTGCTGTCTTTGCGGAGCGCAACTAAAACGCAGCGAAATGCATTCCCCACAAGCACGGAGCGACGGCGAAGGAGTTGAAGATGCGCCCCGAAAGTGATAAATAATTTACATTTCGTTCACGGCAATGGAAGTAAGAAGGCGCGAGAAAATTACTCTCCCAACGGACACGGCACGGCGGGAAACAATTGCGGGAGTGGTGGGCCCCGAAAATCAATATCAGCTTCACGCGCCCAGCACCGAGGTATTGATTATTTTTGACACATTTTCCTTAAAGTTTTCCCCCATTTTCATTTTCTTCCGTGAAGAGGAAAAAATCGAAACCGGATGGTGTTACATTTCGACGATGGCGCGACGATGCCTGGAACGAAAATCCACGCTTCTGGAAGTGATCAAAAATTCAAATGACTTGCGAACGCGGAACTCGGAATCTTCCCCGTGAATCGTGCGGCCGGTAATGAGCAACGGGGCGTGTGAGGCTGCACCGTGACACCCGCAGACCCACGGAGACCAAAAACGGACCAAAACTTGTCATTCGATCGTGCGGCACGGCGCGTCCGTTATGACACTTTGGACGCCGACTCCGCCGCTGCCACCGAGACTAACGATAATGATGATGATAATTAGAAACCCAGCTGTTGGGAATGTTTTCTTTCTGCCGCTGGCCGCATTCCTTGCTGGCGTTTCCTGCGCGTCGCCGCCGCGTTTCCTGTTTCTCAAGGTGCCACGGGCCCGCGGAAGCCGTTTAGGGCACTTCAACACTTGTCAGTTGATTTTTGTGTGTTTGTGGAGAAATGGAGAAGATTAGGGCGCGGGTCTGGGAAGTCTGTTTAATTGATGAACTATCGGCGCACACACACTGTTTGTAATTATCGTCCATTTTGGGAACGATGTTTTGACGATGGTTTGGGTTCCCGGGGCCGAGTGCCGCGATGGATGGCAGCATACATTTTTTACCATTGTGGGCACTACTTTGTGGTTCGTTTGAATGACGCTAGAAGACACGATATCGTTTTACGGTGATTGATTAGAAACCGGTGTCATCAACGTCGGGAAGACAGTTGATGGAAGCTCCAATCGGAATAACGTCTCGTGTGAGATTTATTTTTGGATAGGAGTTCTTATTTGAAGATCGAGTAGCCCGTCATTTGAAGGCTGGCACAAGCTGAAGTGGATCTTAATTTCCATTATGGCCAATTCAATCAAGTAATCACTCCAAGCTGTGCCCGGTGAATGTCAATTTGAGCCGCTCACAAAACGCGGGCTTACCGTAATCGTCCGTCCAGCTTCCGTCCGAACGGGGGGTGGCCATAACTTTTTATTTCATTTCCGTTCCGAATTCGGGAACCCTCTTCCCAGTTATTAATCATGCAATTCAATTAATAAATAAAAGCCTTAATGCTCCAATCATTGCCGTTCGGTGCGCCGTGGCTGTCCTTATTTCGTTATTTCCTTCTTGCTGCTGTTTGGTCGCCAAGAAAGTCGCCATCTGCGGGCACAGGATTCGTGGTCCGTCCTAACGCTAACAGGACACCGGCGCGTCGCGAATGTTGTTTATGATTTACTTATTCATGGAAAAAATAGAACCGAAAGGAAATGCACGTGCGCGGTCCGGCGGAGAAGAAGCAGAAGTTTCAATTGAACTTTCCTTCGAGTGGTGCCGAGTTTCTTTTTATGGTTTCTCGTTTTTTTAATTTCGTCCGCCCCCCGTCCCGGTCGGTCTACGGGGAAAAGTTTGTCCATTAGGCAGCGTGTCTACAAAAGCGTGAAAACACCTGCAGCGTGGCCGCGTAAGAAATGCGTCGTCGGTAGTTGTGTGATTTAATTTGAGCCTTAATTTAATCAAACTCGCCCCCCGGCCAAGGGGACAATGTGGCGACAGCGCGTTCGAAGACGTTCAAAGCTGGAAGCTGGTGCCGCAGGATTTTGGGGCTGGAGCGAGGCTTCTAGCCCGGAAGACGCCACACTGGACGCCTGTGTGCGGTACGTGACTCGTGGAATGGAAATTCTGGTTTTCTGCTTTGCTCCACCTGCTTTCGCCATGGCCCTGGCCAGCCTGGAATAGAGCCGTTGTAATCGTGAAGTGAAAACACGAGATTGCATTTAAGATGTTCGGGTTTCGGATTTTTCTATTTCGTGAAGTTTTGGGGTGCAAAGTTTTTTAAGACCCCGGCGCGTCTTTGTTTGTGAAATCGTCGACGAATAATTACCGCCTTATTATGGTAAGCAGGGCTTAAAGTCTCCGTGTGCCCGTATGGTCTCCCATTAGCCTGAGCTTCTTTGTTTGTTGGCGAAAAAAAATACCGTTGACCACCGAGAGCAACATCAAATCATAGGCCGATCCTATCAATCGCCGCCGTTCGCCGGGAACAGGTTCGGAGCTAAAAGCCCGCCCGGATCTCCATAATCTTATTCGATGCGCGTCATAACGTTTCATACTTTAATGGCTTTAGTTTTCATTTCGCGACGTGTGCTTTCTGTCCCGTTTTCTACAAATCAATATCCGCAATAGCTCGATGGCCGTTTCGCCATCAGCCGGCAGCAATGATGGCAGCTGAAATGATAATACATTTTAATTTATTTTTATACCTCATCGGCCACCTCGACGGCGGCGGTGGGCTTCGGACCCAAACGGAGATGAGCTCCACGGCGACCGACTGAGAGTGTCGTTGGAAGATCAGCAGCAGCATCATCATCAGCATCATCGTCATCATCTGTGCCGATCGCGCCAACCATTAGCCGTCGGCGGCAGCGGCAGCCATAAAGCGATCGGTTTTATAGCGGTGAGCGCCCCGAAATGCTTGAGCAGATTATATTCGTCTAATCGTTTATTTATTCAATAAGTATAACTTTTGGTTTTACGGTTGTTTATTGCGGGAAAAATAATCGTCGTTGTTGGGCGCGTCGTTGGGTGCTGTTTTGTTTTTTTATCTTCTTCTGCAATGTACTGCAAGCCAGCCAGTCAGCCGCTGGGTCGCTGGCTATGCTGGTCAGAAACTCGGTGCTAATGTCGGATGCAGTTATTGCTCAAAATTTGGCCATTTCGATGCGTAATTTTAAGCCACCATAAATATGGCCGAACACAATATCGATAAAAAAAGGATAAGCTACAGGCTGCATTGGCGAAAAACATTGGCCTGGATCATGTTGTGATTTGTTTTTTTCTCCCGACCACGGTTCCGTTTATTTAGGTCATCTGGGTCACAACGGTTTGCGGTGTCGGTGTCAGTCGGGCATGAAAAAATCATATACCGGTTCAGGGGGTCATTCATTATGCATGAACACTGCAGACTGTGTACCGATCCGTTGCCCCGTCTAACGCGGCGTGTGTGGTGCCAAATCTGGGGTGTAACAACACAGGAAAACCGCCACCTGGGGCGCTCTCCACCGAGCAGCCGGTGAAGATGCATTGCATGCGGCAAACGTCTCCTTACTCGCTCAGCCTCCGAAAGTGCCACCGCTTTTATGATGCCCGATAAAACTTTTGCCACTTTATTGCCGGACGATGGTGGAAAATTCGGAAAAAGGATTTTTCAGCCCCAGAGCCGAGGATTGATGGACTTCGAATAGCATTTCCGGATGCCGATCGCGCAGCCAGGACGGAATCTTTCGGCACTTCGCGGCACAGTGCAGTTTTACGATCATGGAGCATTAAGAATGGGAAGTTGTAGCGAGCTTTTAGTGGTGGCTTCGAAATGTCTTACAAATAAAATTGGTGAGCTGTTTGGCTTAAGGCGCTGTACCGGGAGTGCTACTGGGAGGTTCGCTGATGATGGATTTTTTCTTATCAAAACCATTTACGTTTGGCTTTTTTTTCTCATCAAAATCCAATTTGGGAAATTCCAAAAATGGAAGTTCACGATACAAAATTATGTGACACTTGGTTGCTGTTTGATGATTCAGTTTAGGCATAACTAGAACGAGGAAGTGTTTGAAGTCTTTAAAGTAAAGTAAATGAAGTCTTCTCAAATGACGTTATCAAAAATAATTCGCAGATATCAGTCTCTTTCAGCTACTGATTGGTATTTATAGTGCCTGAAGGATTCATATCACTCAATTGGACATCTTTAATTGGACATCGTTTCGGGACATCGCTCTCACAGTTTCGTTACTAATCCTTTCGAGGGTTAGAAAGACACAATCTTGCTTTCACATGGACCGATTAGAGAAACCGACCCTAAACGGAAGAAAAGACTCTGGCCACCGAAATCCCCGGAGTGATTTCTGGTTCATCGTTGAATGATTTATTTGCTCCGGGCGGCCCGCCAGTCTTATGTCGAAGTTTGCTGGCGCCATTTGCCTCTCTTGATTGGTTTGGCACATTTATGGTGAACTGTGAGCCACGAACCTAATCTTTCCTGCCAACCTTGGTGCCCGGAGTTTCTAATTGACAAGAAAAAGCGCTTCCCATTCTCGTCGCTTGATCGTCTTATTAGCCACAATCGTGCCCCGAGGCGCAACCGGGGTCAAATAAAAACCGTCCCCACATATCCCCGGTGTCGGGGCGTAATAATGTAACAAAAGCGAGGCGAAGTTATTTAAAACGAGCCCTAGCATGCCCAGCGCAGCACTGGTGACCCATTTTCCTTGCACAAACGATCTTCCAATTAAATGAATTAATTTAATCCTTCTCGGCGCGTCAATCGGGAGCCTTCCATTTTACCCGGCCACCGTGTCGATTGTCGCCAACAGAAAGGATAATTCCTTTGGTGTGTGCTTGTGTGTGTTGGAAGCTTATCAAGCCCTGTCACCCTGTCCGGAGCATCCTTGAGCGTCGGACTGTTTTATGCATTCGAGACTGATAAGACCGCTGAGAGCACATGGGGAGCCCCCGGCAATGGCTTATCGGCAATAATTGAGCTGGGAAATAGGAGGGCCACCCGTCAGCCAGCGGCTCGGGTGACAGTTCCTGGCATACACACACACACTCTATAAAGTTTCCCGAGCGACCCAGTAGGCGATCGGATTTGTGGTGGTGTGGTGGCCGGCGGCTTCCAACTGCTCTCGAGGAAAGTATCTTCAAACTACTGCCACCGGCCGACATGGATACTTTCTTACATTGCTGGGGCTACTTACTTCGCTCCAGTTCCGTGTCCGGGCGCAGAACCGAAACCGGGACGGGCCCTCAAGATGCGCCCGAACCACACAAGCGGCGGGATTGTGATGGAAATTTAATATCACTTTCAGTTTAATGAAATTGTGTTAATGGCTTTCTCTGTCCGTAACGATCGAGAGCCGTCTATAACTATAACTTAAATTTGCTTCCGATTGCGCAGGGACAGTCGGGATTGTTCGCCCCCCCACCCGGCACGTGGGATGGGATGTGCTACTTGTAGCCGAAGCGAAACTTTTCAACGAGCGAGCCACAGAAACACAAGAGTCGTCCTTCGGCACTCGGCGTCTTGGTTACATCCCGGCCGGTGCTGAAAGGAAAGGCAAACTGCTGATTATGATGGGACCACTACCGAAGAGTCGGCAGGATATTTGCACTCGAAACGATGGCCCAAGGATAGGGTTTCCCGGCGACTTGTCGTCGTCGTTGTCGCCGGGCTGGGCTATCCTTTTCGAAAACGACACCATTCGAAAGAAGATTCCGTCCATTCACTGGAGTCCTTCGAACGCAAGATGTAACCGTAAACAAGATTACCAACACAGGAAGGAAGGACTTCCCGGGGGCTGATTTGCGGATGATTATGAGTGGTTTTAATTGCGTTATCACAATTACAGGCGCCCGCCCGGCCGGCGTTGGTTAACGGTTGATAGGCAGGTTAGAGTAGAGTCAATGGTCGTGAATGAATTGACACAGTTCGGGCGGGAGTTTTAATTATTTATGCTCATAAATTTAGCAACATTACTATACTTTTGTGGTGCTGGAAGATTCCATCAAATAACCCACTGACTCGATTGTTCCGTGCCGTGATATGAAGCACCTCGCAGACAAAGTCAACAGCAACAGCGGAACGTGCTCAACAGTCGCGTATGTTTGCTCTGCGATAAAGGTATGCAATTTTCGTGACGTGGCGCAACAAAAACGGCTTCCTCGGCTTGCTACAATATTTGCATTCTATTGCGTGGCGGGCACGTCACTACGGGAACTCTTTCTCGCTGGAGTCGCATCGGTGAAATGCGCAATTCGCGGGAATAAATTCCAACTAAGCTCCGGGCGCCTCCGGGAAACCCGTAAAGGAAGCCCGTCACAAATATGGGACAATTTCGAACGCCATCGTCCCGGAGGCGGGATGCCAGTTGTTCGGTGCGGATGTGACTGCGTTACATAACAAGGGGCTCACCGTTCCGTCAAGTAATATCGGAACGTAGCGATTCCGGTGAAAAACGCACTTTGAAGTGGCCCGCTTTGCGATACTCAGGTGGCGCGTCTTGTTCGGTGCTATTTTTAGCTTCGCATTTAAACTACATTTTAAGGGCTTTGAGCCAACAAAGCAGATTTTTATGAGCCAAAGATCATTAACGCTCGCGGCGTGCTCCTGAAAATGCCGCTTTCCCCATCAGTAATCAGAACGCGCGGTCCCTGAGAGATGACTAATGTATTCTTCCCCGAAGGAGAAAACGTGGAACCTGCTGGCCATCCCTGCAAACACACACATGCTACATGTTACACGATAAAGACTTTTCAATTTCTACCACTCACCATCATCTTTCTTCTCTCTCTGTCTCTCTCGCCCGGAGACAGTTGTCATTCTCCCCGACATCGAAAAAAAAAACGAACTGGCCGTTGAATATTTTCACCATTCATCATAATTTTCCCACTTTTTTCCCGGGGACCGTTTTTCGGAGGGCCTACAGCTTTCCATACCAAATACATTTTGCGCAACGTCACGACAACGGTGTGAACTCTCATGCTCGGGACGGGTCCCCGTTGGCCGCGTTTGGTGCAGGTTGGCTTTAATTAAAATGTCACTCCGAACGCCGCCACCGGACAGGAAATGGAAACGGATCGGAACACCGAAACGGTGTTTTCGGCTCGGCCAAGAAGCAAATTAATTCTAAACCAAAGAAACAACGCTTTTTATTTCCTCCACGTCGGAGTCGGAGTATGCGTTGAAGTGTAACGTGCGCCACGGCGCTGGCCACATTTGTGGATTCGTTTTCAATAGTGCGGCCGCACGCGTGCAAGGCCCCTTTCTAAGGCTCTCTTTGCCGGTGGGGTCGTGGGGTTGCGTTTCTTGAGCTCTTATTTTCGGAGCTCAGACCGACTTCCATTAACTTCGCGGCTCACGTGACGAAGAAACCTCCAGCTGGCGTAGGAAACGGTCACTTTCGAGACGATCGCGCAGATCATAAATAAGAAAGCTAACCTCCCGTCGGTCGCGGCGGTTTAATTATTCCTTCACGCTGGGAGCCTCGTCCACCGACCGACCGACCGATTCTTGACGGATGCCTGGCGCGGTGGGCGAGAATTAACGCTGCGCCGCGATCGACTGGCGGAGGCCCGCGATTCCGGTTGAAAATTGGGTGCCTTTAGCTCAGAGGGTGGCTTCGACAGCGGCCGTTTCGAATCGAACGCGGGCTTTCGTGGGTTGATGGCTTAATTTCGAAGAGACGCGATCGGAACCGAGCGGGCCGATCGTTCGTGTCGAAGTCCAGCCGGCCAAACGGTCGTTACGAATGGCCCCCCTATGATTGTCTCAACCTTGCGTGTGGCACCTTTGAACAGGCCCGAACGAAACATAGGGGAAGATATGTTGCACTAGAAACGCGATACTGAATTGTGATTTGTTTTGGAACGAAAGAAATTGTCACCCCAAGGGGCGCTTTATTTCCCACACGTTTGAAGAGTTTCTGTAGAAAGTGATAAATGTAACAAGAGAACATAATACTTTTTGTTTTTATAGGTTGAACCGATGATGCTGTCAGGAATCATATGCGCACAGAACTGATCGAACAAACAAAACAATATTTGATGACCTACCAAAAGGTCTCAAATTGAGTCGTTAATGACTTCAAATATCTGACGCATCCTAAACAGTGTCCATCACGCTGTTTATGGGGCAGGTTCCCAAAAAGCGAACCAAAACGCATTCGGAATGCATTTCTCTCTCTCTCGCTCGATGGGTAGAACACCGCAGAGCTAACCACCTCATGCAGTTTTAATTTCCAACAAATGAACCACTCTGGCTCTCCGAAGCACCCAGCCTGTGGGTCCGACCGATGGACCGCCACATCATGGGCCGTACGGTGCGGAGTGCGGTGGGTCCGTCTGCAAAACGCAGGCATCATAAATCTATCACACATTTCAAGAAACACCACATATTGATCGATGACTCGCCCTGGCCATTAATTTCCGGCCACTTTTGCTGATAGGCCTCCGGTCTCCGGCGACGGCCGGCCGACCGGCGTGTGCACCGGCCTTGCCCGTTACTCCGAAAGGTCAGTCCGTAAACTGTCACCGGCCCCGAGGCCCCCTCCGGGTCACCGGGTTCCGGGCGACAAATGGCACCGATTTCGAGCCGATTTTGCCGACCTCAGCTCCCAGCCCCGGAGCATTCCGGTTGGGGGCGAAGACGAAGACAAATAGAAACATTATTGTTTACGTAAACACTTTTACCCACCCGGTGGGGCTCGGCTAGTCCTTTCCAAACCGACCGGGGCCCGCAAGAGCGGAACCTTTCGCAACATACTTTCCGGACTGGACTCGTTGGTCGAAACACTGGTGGTTGCGCTGTCGCTGCACATTGCTATTGGCTGTTGGGGGGTTTTGTGACAGTTACAGAATTTTCTTGGTGTTTTTCTGAATTAGTTTTTATATTACTTTGTTTTATAGATGATTTATTATTTAGAATCGTGAAGAAATAGCTCAAAAGGTTTTACGCACTATTTAAACCCATTATTTAATTTAATTACTACACAAAAACTAGTAGGGGCCTCTAGGGATTCCCTTCGGGAACATGTTAATTAGACAGCTGCACTACACTGCTCCCCGAAAGGGGACTTCGATTCGGTCCACCATTTGGTCGGCAGGACGGCCAGCGCCGCAAAAAGCCGTGTGTAGTCTCCACGTAATTGACCATCCATTCGACGTCCGAAAGGACTCGGTAGGATCACCGTCCCAGGACCACGGTATGCAGAAACCAAACTTTCGGTTTCTGGTATTAATTTACTGTGCGGTTACGCCGAAGTCAGGAAGCCTCCGGACAGCGACTCCCGTTGCAATGGACGCCGCAGTCGGCGTGACGTGTTTATGACCGTTGTGTAATTGTAAGCTCTTACCACAACATGTTTTATGATTATTTGCCCCTCACCGTTTTTCCGGCCGCCCATTGTGAGCGTGTACGGTCAATCTCGGGCTCGGCCTAATGTCTAATGCACTTGCCGGACACTCGCACACTCAACTGCTCAAAAGCATCATCAGCAGCTGCAGCGCCGTCGACCATCTAGCGCCGTCACAATTCTTGGACGGGAGGTTTTTGGGCTCTTTTGAGACCGGAACGGTCACTACCGCGTCGGAGGTTATTTATGTCCGTACGGTTGAGTTTTTAGTAACTAATAAATTAGAGTACAATTTATTGCAATGAAGTGGGCGGCTGGTCTTGGGCCCGGGGTCAACGAAGCACGGGCGTCAAAGTTTTGTCATTTGAAGTCGTCGGTCACGGAGGAAGCCAGATAATCCGGATCCTTCCGGAATGATAGGGTTCCGGACATGGTCGGTGCCGCAGTTAAGCACTTCCGGTGGCTGATAATAATGACACTCCGATACACCAACTCCGGTTATCTCTCGATCTCCGGTCGGTCTGCTGAAGATTGCACTCTCGGGGTGCATGTTGCACAAAATGGCTAAAAGTGTCCGCTTTTTACGTCCACGGCCGCCTGCATGATAAAGGACCACAGATGGCGCGAACCACATTGTAATGCTGAGCGCGGTAAATCATCGGGGTAATAGCGCTGCAACATGCCATCAAGTTCAAACATCCGTCCGGAGCATGCTAACCTTCTTCGATTGATTATCTTCAAAGGGGAAGAACTTTTGTGGCCTCCCCAAGCCCAGCCCAGTAGGAAGTTTCCTGAAAAGCGTCAGATTTTATCGTCAATTTCCGGCGCCCCGGATGCCCTCCTGTGGAGCTAATTTCATTTTGCCCCTTGAAGGCTAATCTTCCAAAAAGGGGGCCACTATCTTTATGAATCATCGGCCTGGGTATCTTCACGTATGCAACAGACAGGCGACTCCAGTTTTGCGTTCCGGGCCCGCAGCCCGTGCCATGCTTTATGGGCTGGCCTTCAGAGGCTTTCGTGTGTGCGCGCGTCACGCTGACCTACAAACTCGAGCCGCCTGACGACGGTTTCCTAGAGTGCGATCGGAAGTCAAATACGCCCGAGTTCCGCGTTGTTCCGGACTCCGGAGGCCTCATAAAAGTCAAGGGCAAGGTGGGGGGATAAAATGGCCGCACTTGTTGAGTAAAGTTTTGATTTATACTGCCGCTCGCCCGTAGACGACAGCGAACTCGTGTTTCATCGCATGATGTAATCGATCGATAATTTATTCCCGCATAACGGCCGCATAAAGGACCGCTCGGGCTCGTATGCAAAATAATGGCGGCGTATGCGCGGCCTTCAAAGCCGCCTAACTACCGTCGGCGGGTCGCTGTGGATGGTTGAACTTCGGGGGAGAGCCCTGGACTTTATGGACTATGAAATTTCCGGAGGGCTGAATACGCCGTCGGCCCCCGAGGATCAAGTGGTTGAGGTCTTTTTACGCCCCAAAGGTTGAGTTTGTCTTTGTTGAGAGTTTTTCTTTCTTAGAAAATCAACATAAAAAAGACGAACGTCCTGTGTACGGGTACGGGTATGCTCCAATTTAGGGCGCCATCTTGCGTTCATTTATCGAACCGTTCTGCTCGCTGGCGCGCTGCCAACTTCGATGTCGTCCCAACGGGACTCACTGGACCGTAGTAGGCTGAGTGCAACATGCCCTTCGCATCTTTTTAAATGAAGCTCCTTCCAATCTAAAATTCGAAAAGGAGCACAAGAACTTCTTGGAAATAACCGCACCGGCCCCGACGGGATCAATGCAGGTGTGCTCCTTCTTGACTTTCCCTTACGCTAATAATAAATCTTTTTAATGAAGAATTACTTCGAAGAATCAAGACAAACAACCCTCATCGCAAACTTGGAACAAGACTCCCCATCAGGGGAGCGCTTGACCTCCTCTGGACGTGTCGTCCAGACCCGCAACCTATGGCCCTATGGGTCGTCAACAATCAACCGCGACAAACGCGACGACAACTACATCGACCTTCCGTCCCCAGGTGGCGGCGGTGGCGTAATAGAAGGTTCGTGTTCATTTTTCAATTAACAAGGGAAAACGCTCATAAAGCTTCCATCCATCCATCTACCCAGGTGCTCCGTGCTCAATCGGTGAAAAAATGGCGCACAGTACCGTACCGTGTACCGCTCAAGACCGTGGCGATGGAGCGGAAAATTGCCGAGAAATTTTGATTGAAGCATCGAGCCATAAAACGAGCCAAGAGCGAACGAGGGCCGAGTGGGAAAGTGCGGAGGTCCTGGGTTGCCACGTGACCGACCGGTGGATGGTGGATTTTCGCAGCGGCAGCGGAGAAAATGGTTACAAATAAGGTGAAAAGTAAACAATAATTCGACTGTTATTGTGATTGTATGTTTATGAATGCAGACATATTTTCATAACGTGACGGTAGATTTATGGTAACCTGGCACGACACTCGCACGACACGGCGACGCTGGTGGGGAGCGGGGTGCGTCACGAACGACACGGCGACGGTTACGGAGCGGCACTTTGCTTCTTGGCGCTGGCGCTAACAACAACAGGTCCTTCTGGAAGGAAATTGCTGCTTTGCCCGACGGTGGGGCGTCGCCGAATGGTTGAGAAGTCGAGCACTGTGGTGCTTCAGCAATTTCTTGAAATTACTACAATTCATTACTCCTTACTCCGCGGGCTCCGGATCGGAGGCGCCACCGATTCGAGGGGGGGAAGTGGGACGCTTTTAATTGCTTTTTATTGTTTGCCGTACCGTAACTGGACAGTCCGGTGAGAAGTTGCCGCTAGTTGAGTAGTAATTTGCTTTGCGGACTATGATGGTTTTATTTACCGACGACGGTGCCGAGTTGCTAGCTATTTTTAGGAAAGCCGGAAATTCGTTTTTGACTCCGAAACGAGAGCACCGGAAGTCAAGCAAAAGGTTGGGGAACATTTGGGGAACGTTTCGCATAGAACGTACGTTTAAATTGTGCCCCGGATTCCTCAGAAGCGATCGAAGGCATGCCATTTTGTAATTATTACTTTGAACATCTCCAACCCATAGCTTTGTGGAACATTGGCCAGAAAAATGATTATTATTTAAAGAACTTTTGAGCCAGAATGCCGGGTGAACGATTTCGAGTTCAATGCAAACGCCCGAAGGTATGCAATAAACATTGCGAAATATGACTTTCCGTTGCAAATGGGTCTCCTGTTAAACTTTTTATGGTCCAACTAACGCAAAACTACCGATTTCACGAAGTATTCTCATTTATTTCGTTACGAGCGTGCATGAACAATCGCAAAAATCGATTACAGTCGTTGATGCTTCCTGTTTGAAGCGTAGTTTCCGAGTAGTTTCCAATCGGATTTTCTTTCCCTTTGGCCCCCGGGGCTGTGAAGTGAAGAAGCAATATTTACATTGTCATAATTTTCCACCCATTGGCCGCGTGCTCACCCATTCGCCGATAAAACTCATCTGCTGCCCGTCGACTAAAATCATCCGGTTCAATGGCACCGGAATGGAATCGTTTAAGAGAGCAAAACGAAAGGCGGCAAAAAAACGGAACTTGGTGCTTATTGAAACGGGGAAAATGGGAATCTTTTATCCGCCGGACTTGGCGGAATAATAAGACGTGGACCGGGGGACCGTCGAGTCCAGTCCAGGGTGCAAGAAAGCAATAAAACTTTAGCAATAAAATAGTCATGACATAAAACCCGCGCCGGCACGCTCACTGTCACGGAGATGAGTTGCAGGAGGCGGAAAATGAAACATTACTATCCGGGACCGGGACACCGGGACCGGACGTGAGTGTAACTTACCAGCCAGACCTAAGGCCGGGCTCAGGATACGCGTGTGGGAAGATACGAACCAGGGACAGCACGGTATTCTTCTAGTGCCAGCTAGCGCACAAGGAATTTACATAATTGAATTAGCCATGCCACATTAACTCGATTGGGAGTGAGAAAATCAATAGAATATTGTTTTTTTCTGTCGCCGGTTCGGTTTTCATTTCCTTCAAATAGCCGATCCGAGTGGTGTGTCCATCGGAAACGATCACGATGCTCGCTACATTCTCTCGCTACATTTTTATCGCTTCAAGCCGAACCGTCTTTGTATCGAGCTCACTCGTGTGGTTCCGTTCCCGATGTTCCCAGGTCCTAGCTGGGCCGTCACGTCACCTGCGAGGCCACTTAAAATCCGCCAGACACATTAAAAAGCATCACTTTGCTGGTGCACCGCCACAATCGAAATGCTGAGTCTTGTTCGGTCCTGGGGACCTACCAGGACTTAGACGGTAGCGCACCGTGGGACGCGTAAAGTACGCTCCAATGGTTACCACCGGGGTGACCACCACCAGGACGGCCACCACCACGCCGGGTGCTTTTACGAGAATATCTTTTTCATGACGCTCTCGATATTAGGATTTTCCACTTTTGTTCGTCCATTGCTACAACGTTTTTCTTTCAACCTGGGGGGCTCCACTTTCGGCCAGCTCCTTAACTCGGTGCCGCGACGGACCGTGCGCTACGAGTGTGTAGTTATTTTTTATTGATCCGACCATTTACACTAATTGACTCGTTCGCTCGGGGATCGGATCCGTGCTGGTTGGGAGGACTTTCCCAGAGTGCAAAATGAAGCCATTCACGGCCAACACACTTTGTGGCACACAGTGGCCACATAGAGGGCCCGTAGAAAAATCGTAGCAGCGAGCGAAAACCGTGACTTTGTGCTGAGGTTGAGAATTTTCCGCTCTCCTCCAATCCGTCGTCGTTGTTGTCCGCCGAAAGAACGGCGGGAAGAAAATCCTTCTCCAGCTTGCACAGTTCAACAGTGTAAAGTTGATTCGAACATAAAATCGGATTTATGAAGTGTTTCGCGATCGCAAGGCATTCTTATCGAGAAGCCACCGCCACGGCCGTTCCGGGTGGATTTTCCCAGAAAACGCCCACGGGCCCATCAATTACGGGTACCCGGTTCGTTAAGCAACCCGCGCGCCCCGGTCCGGCTCCATAAATCTGAGGCTGTTGGCTAATTTTTGTTTGTCCTTTTCCCTACCAAACGTTTCGGGAAGAGCGCCAAGGACCGTACTTGAGATTAGTGATAATCTTTTAAATGACCATCAACAGTTGTTTGCCGTTGGACTTCGGGGGCCGAACGGGCCCCGTGCAAAGGCCGGAGATCGGGCTCGGGATAGGGCCGATAATTTATGGGCCCCGCCGATATATCCGGGTGTCCTTCGGTCCACCACCACCCGGAAGTGGCCTATTTCACTGGGTGCTTATATTTCCATACCCTCCCGGTAAAACCTGGAGGACTTATCGGACCATCGGGCCATCTTTCCCGGAAGCTGTATAGCGCAAGCCGGAGCGCAACGTCCAGGACCGGGCAGATTGCGGGTTGGCGTTAGTAGCTCTCAAGGATCAACGAATGATTGGTTCCTTCATTGGGCCTGGGGACAACTTTTGGGAAGTTGATAAATAATCAGCCACCAGCAGGTCGGAACCAACCGAGATGAGGGAAGCGATTTGCGCACAATTACAAAATGGTGGACGATGTGAATCGATTGTTTTGCGGCCCCGGGGCGCGCATCCGTGTTCGGTGCTTAGCGCTGAGCCTGGACCATATGTGAAGAGACATGATTAGGAGACTGGCCCGGTAACGCGGATTACGGGCCGTATGCTACGTTCGAGCCGCACCATATGGCCGTGGTTTGCGGGTTTCGAGCAATTTGAGCTGCCTGACAGGACCGGGGATATTTTAGGGATTGTGGACTCGAAAATGTTGACCATCATTAACCGCAGTCGTCCTTACAGACCGGAGTCACAAATCAGGTTAATGGCTCGGGCTCTCACAAAGAGCACTTCGAGTTTTCCCCGTCAGAGTTTGCTGTAAAATATTTATTGGTGCGACACAGTGCCACGGGGCAAACAAACGTAGAGAAAACCGAGAGAGACCCCCGGCAAGGATCAATCAAATTTCTCCCCGGATATTTATGTGTGCCCAAAAGGTTTTTGTTCTCGTTTTACTTTTGGAAAAATAAATTTTAATTCAAGTTCACAGATTAAATTTCAGGCGTCCGTTTGGCGATGGGCAGACGGCAGGACGAGCGCCACACCGTTCGGTGACCCGCTCGTGGTTCGTGGTTTCTTATTTTATTTCCAATCAAATGGAAACCCACCGTGGACCACGCCCCACCGGCCGACCGGCGGGCCGGGTGCGCCCACGAAGGACACCCGCCTTCGATCGCGTGGAGCCGTGGAGAAATAAAATTGATTGGAATTACTCTTCCGGCGGGCATTTCGCCGTAAATTGTTTCTGAAAACCGAAACCCGGCCGGCCCATCCGGGCGGCCGAATCCGGCAGGTCGGCAGAAACTGCACTGAAGACAACGGCGATGGCCCACCACCGTCGCCGGCGAATTGGTGCACATGTCCGTGGCCTGCAGGCTGTTTTGATTGTGGCCAGGGCCGCAGAAAATTAATCATTCCTCGCCGTGTTCTCGCCGGCCCCGGCTGCTCCGGTGCCGAGCGATTTTGTTACTTTTAGCGGATATAAAACTGTCGTTACGGATCCGTCAAGCGACGGAAAGTCGTGCCCGGACCCGGGCGCGCCCCGGTTGCACGATCGTGCACGGGATCGACCATTCCTTATCGTCTCCCAGCGCCCTTAAGCGGAACGATCGCGATCAGGATCGCTCGTGCGTCGAAGGGGCTCAGTAATTGGCTCGTTCGGGGCCAACGGGCATCGGGTGATGGCGGAATTTATTCCCGGCTCCTAGAGAAAGCGATCGATTTGCCAAACGCGAACCGAACAATGTCGTTATAAACTGTTTCCTTCTTTAAATTACTATAACCAGAGAATATCGCACAAATTTGGTGATGAGAATTATGCTCATTGATGAAATCATTAAAAAATCTTGGCCACATCCTCAACCAAGAGCTATTTGGGGCTCATTTTTGATGATTTCATCCTCCGTCGATCCGTTTTATGGCCGCCGTTCCCGGGATCGGCGCGCGGTGGAGGCGATGGATGTCGGACGATTCGATATTTTCACCCCGTAAAGGAGATAACTATCTGGCCGGGGCCCGGGCGAGACAAGTTCGTGATCGGGATTGAAACAATATTAATAACAACTGTGCTGCAGCCGGATTCCCGGACTTTTATGGCCACGCTTTTCGCTGGCGGCCGCCGCCGCGGATCGGGCCGGTGCTGCATTAAAATTATAAACCCGCGCGGAGCCGGGGCCCAAACTCGGGGCCCGTTCGAGAAACGGAATTAATTTTTATTAATCGCTCTGTTTTAGAGGGCGCGCATCGCAGGATCGTGATCGTGGAGCCTTTCGTCGGATGCGTCTCTTGGATGGCCAATGATGATTCACGACCACGATCGCCGCGGGCTCCGGGAATGGCCATCATGACGGCACATTGGGCTCAGCATGAGTGTCGCGGCGCTTCTCGGAAGTCCGCGACCGCGGTGGGGCCATTTAGCTAATGCGCGGCCGTAATGACAGAAATTAATTGAATGCAATAAAAGTCAGGAAATTGTGGCGGCCCGCGTCGCGCCCGGCATCGTCAAAAATGCGCACCGTGGCGCGGCTGGAATGTGTCATGAGAGGGTTCCTTAGTTCCTTTGGGTTTTTTTTTTTGGCTCGCTGGCTGGCTGGTTGGCTCCTCCAATTTTTATGTCTTCACGTAGCTAATTGGAGCCATCCCGCGGCCGTGCCAAGGTATGTAAAGCAGCGGCTCCGAAGTGGCTTTGCTTTGGTGCGGTTTGACTAATGTGATGGTGATTCGGGTGTCTATCGCCGGCGACACGCCTGGGAACAGGAAATTCCTCCGCGGTCACCTAAGCACAGATTGCGGCAGACTCCAAACATCGCATATTTCATTGCGTAATGCCTCGCCGTAAGTATGTGGAGCATTTTGGGGCTTCCCCGTGCCAAAGTGAGCCCCAAAACGGACGGCTCTAAGTTGCGGACATTTATCAAAAGCTTAGCGCCCGCGGTGGGGTCGGTCGTCATTAGTACGACGGGAGAGTGTTTTACGGAGTCGTAATGAGTCAGAAAGCATTCGATTAATTGTGTGGCTGGCTGAGTGAGAAAAAATGTACCACAAAAATGGCACCGGAAGTGCCTTTCTGGTCATGCGTTTGATTTATTGAATATTTTTAATTTTGAATTATCAAAAATGGCCATTAGAAATGTAATAATGGCGCAGGTTCCCAATGGTCGTTTCATGTTTCAATGGCTACTGGATTGCAGCTGGCCATGAAAACGGCAATTTATTTCATCCTTCGGGAGGCTTTTACTCCACTAAGACCAATCCGGGCCACTAGATCAACTCACACAATATATAGGTACAGGGTGTCTCTTCGTTTATCTAAGAATTTTCACTGGGTAACGTCAAATAAGTCGATAACAGTAATAAGTCGTAAAATAAACTCAACTAATTGAAATACACTTTAACAAATTAAACAAAAATTTCGGTTTAGCTCAAAGCGGGATAACAAATCATTTGTTCGTTCTCTTTAATTTTTGCATCTGAGCAAGGTAGCACTGAGTTGTTAATTAACTAATATTAATAGAAAATTCGTGGAACGCGTGGAATTTGAAGAACGTAAATTGAAAACCCTCTGAATTATCCGCCTGGCATAGCATCAAATTGTCCAAATGGCAGAATAATAAATCGTCACACCGAAATAGATGTTTAAAGAATTCTTCGAGTGCTGTGCTTCGAAGAAGTGCTCATTTATCTGTAGACTGAACTGGATTAATTTTAAATGCAGATAAAATTATATATATTTTTGATGAACATGTGGCATGTTGATACACAAAGCACCCTTATAATTATGCTTCACTCATTCTGAGTATGTCCTGAACACTCCTGTCGCGAGGCCACCTATTGCTCTTTTCACACAAAGGTAAATGCGTCCCCGGAGGACACAGTCCGCGGTTTGAATAACCCAGCAGTGGGCCGCCACCGTCGGAAACCGAGCCTTTAAATCGAACGCCCGTGGAAAGTAAACAAGAAGCACGCGTGTGCTTCCGCCGCACGAAAGTATTTAGCAATCTGTGCGACAGTTTTTTGGTCCAGGGCCAGGATCGATACGATGGGCAAGGATAATGGATGCGGGTTTCGGTGTGTGTTGTCGGTAGCGGTTGAGTCGCGCAACCGTCGCAGGCACCCCGGCGGGCAGATGTTTCTGACGCGAGCGCAAACCATTAATTTGCATACCCTCTCGAAACCGTGGCGGGGTCTCTATTATAATGTGATACATTTGCTGGGCGGCGTTTTTTCTCTTCTCGTACTTTTCGGCCCATTGAGTGAAAGAAGGGGGCAGAGAAATCCTTTGGTGATGGGCCAAAGGCACACACACAGGCCTCGCGAGGGCCGAGGTCAATTGAATCTTGCTGCCGGGCCGGGCCTGAATAAATATCGTGCCAATTGTGCGGCAATGCGTTCAACAAAACGGGCACCACAGCTACGGCCGCTATGCTCGCCGGCTCGGCTCTTAATCGCCGAGTAAATGATCTCTAACCTTCCGGAACGCGTTGAACGTGCATACATTAGCTGGCTTATAAGGCGTCCTCTTCGCTCGCTCGGTCGTCGTCCTCCGTCGAAACCATTGGGACGATGACGCACGGACACTTTCGGCCCCTCGGGTGGCCACGGGATGCTGCTCGGGAGCGGGCCGCATGTGTCGAGATGCTAATGTATGTGCATAAATTGGCTGCCATAATTATTAATATTACCAATTTATTAATTTCCATTCGCCCGTTCGTTCGCCGGACGGGAGGCGATCGTCAGGCCGGGATGGGATTGTTTTTCTAATCGAGCGCCTCGCGCGGCCATCCATGATGGACGCCAAAGAAAACACTTCCGTTCCGGGGGCCCCTTCTGTGGGCGCTGGATGGCAGGCTTCCGAATTTCCCACCCGAAAACCTTGCGGGCGGTGCGGCAATTGTTTTGATTACAAATATTTTGATTGATCGATGGACAAACAAGGATTGGTTCTCAGCCACCGGCTGGCCCAGTGCTACCGGCGGCGGCGGATATTATTCTACCCCCGGGCGGCGGTGGCGGCGGGCAACGGATCCGTAACGGATCGCACGCATCATTTCATCGCCCGCCCCGGGTCTCTTCACCGGTGTCGATTGTGGGATCTGATGCTTCACCCGGGGTGTTGGAAGTTGCTGGAAGAGATTTACGAGAATATTCGACACCAAAGACTTGAAAGCTCTTCTGAAGATTCGACCATCAAGTCGCGTGATAACTATAAAGATATTGCATTTAGTGAGCAATCTCTTACTGACATTTTTCTCCATTACCAAGCTTCCGTAAAATTAATTTCAACTGTGATTTCAACGATGCTCCCGACCCGACGAATGGGTTTGTTATTTTTGACGAGGCCGCCTGATGCCGCACGTGGTGCCGCCTCCTGCAGCTGCTGATCCGAGGGGGGGATGACACGGACCGTCAACACTGCATCCGTCAGCGCCTCGATTGCCAATCTGGCCGGGGCTGGCCGGGTGATTTATGAAGTAGATTGTGCGTAAAAGATGTTTCCCCGTTCGCGATGAAGGATTTACTGGTCTGGGGTCCCAGACCAAGTCCCGTGCGCCGGTCGTGGTTTGAAGAGGCTTATTGCTGAGATTTGTGCATGTCTCGAGTTGTTTCGTGTTTTAATTTTGACGACAACAGTAAATGTGCACATGCGACATTTGCAATGAGATATTTATTACGGGGCTGTGTTTGTCTAATTTAGAAGCTCGTGCAGATCAATCAAAAGAATTATGGAATGCCTGAAATACAAAACAAGTAGCTTTTAATCCATACCAACCAGGATTTTTTTGGACCCAGAAGGACCGTAAAACTATTCTGCAAACTAAGCTGGAAAAAAATAGTAAAATTTTGACCTTCTCGAGGCGAAAGTCAAGTGAAAGCCGTTGAAACATTGTAATCCCTTCCGCGTCTTGGTTGATTGATCGGTGGCCAAACGGCGAATACTTTATTTACACACCGTACCTAATTAACTCCAAAACGGTGTCCTGCGAGGGCCTACCTATGCCCTGCCATAGCCCTGTACCGATCGTAACTCTTTCCCAAAGTGCTGATCGACCACCGTCGGCCATCTCGCAAGTCCCTTCTGCGTAGCGCACGTCAAACGGTGTGCGCGTTCATAAATAGCCGGGAAGGCAGGAAGAAATAAGTTACAACCCGTTACCTACCGGCGCACTGGACCGACTAACTAACCACGCAACGGAACACTCGCCGCACAACACTCGATTGGCCGTTTATCTTCCGATATGTTCTTCCTCGGACTTCGGACGACGAATGCGATGCAAATGTTGCCCACCGGTGTGTGTGTGTCGCGCAGTGTCGCGTTCCCGAAGCCGTTGAATCTGCCAATGCCAATCTGCATTGCCCATTATCGTGATTTTTGTTTCTTGGCGATTTATTTACCATCCTTTCGGCCAGCCCGGGGGCTGGGGCAAATAAATTAACGTCACCGTCATCGCCGTCGGCTCGCCGTGGCGTCAAGAATTGACCACATTCTGGGCAGACCGGCAGCTCGCCAGAGCATCGTTCTCCTGTACGCCATCGGTTCGGTTTTGACTTTCTTGCATCACTCACGCTTCTGCTGGGCCGTTCAAAGTTAATTTATGGGACGGTCCGGGGGATCCAGTGGATCCAGGAGCGTCAAGCTGCCGACGGTAACAAACTGCTGCATAATGGTGACACTGCGGGGACTTATTTAACTAATTGAATTCCGCGCACACACACACACAGTGGAGGAGGACATCTTGCTGTTGGGGGGAGGCTTTTCTTACCACGCTGTGTCTTGCGCTATCGCTGCGGTCACACTCGATCGCGAAGCCGGCAGACGAGGCGGAGGCGAGGATCTGGTTAATTTTCTCCCGGCTTGCCCCGTTCCAATCCTGCGAGTCGATTATTGGCCCCCGGTTGCCTGGTGACGCAGCAGCAGAAGGTGAGCTGAGGTGGGCTCGACTTCTGGGCTGGTTCCTCGCTTAACAAACTCCGCTCAATTAAGGTACGAGGATAAACAATAAGTGAAGTCGTCGTCGTCGTCTTCGTCCTCGCTGAAAACGCAGATCCTCCGCGATTAAAAGACAACGACGCGGGCCCCGCGTTGATATGGTGTCGTCGTGTCTTGGTGACATCGACCACTCACAAAGAGGTGGGCGAAAAGAACACGCGGTGGCGCGGGCAGGTCGCGGGTCACGTGAACCGTTTTAATCGGCTCCAGCGAATCCAGCCCATTAACCAGCCACCACCCCCCCGAGGGTGGGCTGCTGGGAAGGCGAAGGTTGCGAAGGGACTTACAGAACACTCGGGCCCCTCACCGGAGGCCGTTGTAAGGACGGTCGCCAGGCCCGTCAAGAGGTTGCCAACTCGACGCGCAATTCACCCACCATATGCCACGCCTCGCGGCCAGGCTTGATAGTGTCACCGATCCGATTCGGGCGAATCCACCTGGAGTTACACGCTTGCGATGGTAAAGGAGTTGTAGTACCTTTGGGGTGTCTTGTGGATTAAAATTGTTTAACTTGACTAAACTTAGTGGACAGACCTTTTTGAATGATCTAGCATCGATATCTTATAAGTCATTTAAATAGTACTGATATACGGCAAAAGATGGCGCTCGTGGTATGTCAGCACCCTCTACCGATCAATCGGATGTACTATGCCGTGAAATATTTCGCACTTTACTCTACGGTCACGGTATTTTGCAAGCGACTATGTTTCCCTGTTATGTTCCCGAGCTTGGGGTCTCGATTCCTTTGGTGTGCTGTGAGTCGCAAACCACAATTGAAAACAAAACAGCAAACTACAAAAAAATGCGACAAAAATATCTTATCTCTCCAGCAAAGGACAACGAATCCGAACGCCTCGCCAGAATGTGTGGCCGAAGAAGTCGGATCCCTGAAACAGAATACCAACAAATTGGCAGCAGCAGCAGCAGCGAAGATATTTAACAAATTTCTTTTCGCCTCTCTCGCCAACAGTAATGACCCCGCCGCCGCGCTCCCGCTTGTGTCCCCGGTGAACATTCACGAGAGTCCTTCACCGTGTTACGCTTCACCGGGGAAAGAGAGGCCTGTGAGTGAGATAATTAAACATGTTTAGGTATTTCACTTATTGCGCCGTCGTCGTCGTCGTCGTCGTCGAAAGCTGAAATCATGATACGGTCGCGAACGATACGGTGGCGGGGACCGCACCCCACCGAGGCCGGGAGGCGTTGGAATCGAAACAGAAACATGATGTTGCAGAAAAGTGCGCGCGCGAACCGAACACGGGTAGCATCGCGCGACATTCGCTGGGCGCGCACGTTCCGGCCGCGGAGCATTCTGGGAGCATTCCGATGTGGCTGCCGAGGCTGCTGCTGCTTGCTGTTGATGCCTGTTTCGCCCCACGCTCGCCCCCCGATGCTCGATCGTTTGGGAACCGCGGCCGTAAGCGTCTTGAAATAATTTCACGGCTATTAAAGTAACGTAATGATGAATTCGACAACTTTTGCCCCTTTTTTGTTGTCCCCCGTCCCGCCGAATGGGGTTCCCGAGGGTTCAACGCCAACCGCGCGGGATCGGGACTGCGGGCGCGCTTTTCAGTCGGCCGGAGAGCGGATATGCTGAGCTGGAGGCGCGCTGAAGTGTCTCGAGAGCTCCTGTGGCGTGTGTGGCCACTCGAGTCGAGAAGTGGGCACCACCACCGACCCGACAGATGTAATGCAGGGCCCTGGGCCCTGGGTGTGTATGCAGTTCTCTTATGCTGTGGATAAACATTTACATTTAAATTAGCAGCGCGGCCTCACCGTCGGTTGCTGGAGGCCACCGCGCGCGCCACACACGGCGAGCGGCGTAGAATTTCGAGTCGAGTGGGCCCACATCCTGCTGGGCCCGAAAAATACAGTTGGAGGGCAGCAAAGCAACGGGTGAACAATTATGGGACCGCGAAATGATTTGCGCGGTTACCCCGGAATGGGTAGACTTCTTGAGTGCTCCTGTTGTTATTACTATTGCCATTCATTTATTTCATTCCGTGGTCGCTGTTGAAGAGCACGATGGATCCCGAGAACCCGAGTACGTAGTCTGGGCATATTGACCAATTAGATGTTCAGATTCGGTAACACACAAGGACCACTCTTGAATATCGTTGATTAAGGAGATCAAATGACTCATCAGAAGGATCGAATCTCGTCAACCGAAGTCTTCTAATGTGGACTTGATGTATTTTATAAAAATGACTCCGATTGGGAATCAAACGAACATACTCCAGAGGCTATGAAGCAATCGAGCGACTCCAGGTGAATGGGATCTCTCAACTCTCTAGGTTCTCGTACCCTTCCAAGTGACCCACCAAGTACTTCCTTAACTCACTCCCTTGGTCGGTAGATGTCGCATTATTTGTGTGCAAATTGGATCAAAACTCCGGTCGGTTTCACTTCTTTCGTCGCTTTCGACGCGATGTTTACCTTCCACGACAAATTCTAGGTCCGTAATAAGAATTGACACCAAGAGAGAGTACCCCATCCCAGGCATCGCAGGAACACTGCTTTGAATGGAAACCGTCGAGGCTCAAGATTTGTATCATTTCCAAGAAACAGCCTCGACGGTGATGGTGCTGCGAACTAGGAGAATGGTTGGGAGGTTGTAATATTTACGTTGCATTTTACGCATGACGGACAACAGGACGCGGGCTGGACTGACGCGCTGACGGGGACACGGGCGAGGGAAAGCGGGAAAATCCAGGAAAATTTGTCTGCCCAGCAGAAACGCACAACTTGGGGGGAGCCGTGGCCCAAAACACGGAAGCAAAGACATGTTTAATCTCACGACAGAGAGACAAGCGGCCCGCGGAAAAAAGGGCCTTTAAAAGTCGCAAATACTTCCAAGGCCGGAGTGGTGGGTCCGGATGGTTGATAAGAATTATTGTGCTTTGGCGCGCGTTTGGTTATGATGCCAGAGCACCCAGCCCGCGAAGGCGTCGTCTTCGCGTGAAGTCAACCTTTGAAATTTAATGCCATTCGAAATTGTTCTTTAATTTGACGGTGAAATTCATTGAACATGACAGACGTCTAAAGAGCCTGGCATGGCTGACGGGCGGAAGGGACGCTGGAGTGAAGTGCTGCCGCCCTCTAGTCATAATGTCCTCATCGATGCCGTTGGCTGGCTTAGGCATTTCCTAAACAATTTATAATAACGCTGAGGGCTGAGCTGAGGGAAAAGTTCAAAAGTTGCCAGGTGAAAGTGGAAAAGTTGTGTCTTATCGGGCGCGGGAGTGGCGCATAATTAGAGCACCGGGGACTTGGGTTCACCGTTGTTGTGAAACAATCTACTTCTAGCGACCTGGCGTACGGTGTGTGTGCATCGTGTCGGTGCAGCATAAGGCACCGCGACGGCAGCCATTGTTTTGACATCCCTCGCAGAAACTCGCCCGAATGGCCTATCATAAAACTCGGCAAGCCCCTCGCTTCGCCGGCAATTTAAGGTTATGGGTCCGTGTTCGTTCGTTTGGTCCCCGTTTTCCACCGCAGCATGTGGTTTCGTTTCCTGTATCGATTTGTCGCCGCACGGGGCGCGCACCCTCGGAAGGGTTGCGATGCGATGTCCCTGCGCTCGGTAGAGAGAGCGAGTGATGCTCGAAGACAACGAGCGTTAAACAGACACTTTACACATCGAACCTCGGGGGGAAAGGATAAATCAGATTTCAAAATTTACACGCCCGCGGAGGGTGCGTGTCCTTCACGGTTACTTACGGACGCTCGGTTCCGTATCCTCGAAGAGGTGCACACGCCATTGCCGGCCCCGGGAAGCATTACCAGCAGCGCGCGACGATAGACATCTGCCTTTTCGCAGTCGTCGTTGGCCAACGAAAAAAAAGGGATGCCAACGGAATCGATCGGTACGCTGGGAGTTCAACATAAAAAGAAAATATTAAAAGGTCCTGTGCGACCGGGCCGCGTCACATGTACGGCGCTCTCTCGATTAGGGACACGCGAGCGTCATCGTCGCCGCCCCTTGCTTTAATTTTGCCATAAAAGAACCTAATGAGATCAAAAATGTTAACGCGCGCGGCTCGGTGCTGGTACAAAATTTGGAACTCTGCCACACGGCCCTTCGGGGACTTCGGGTGGCGATAGATGAAAGGGAAACAGCAACGAGCAAAACCCGGCGACATTCTGGGCAGGGCTGGGCCGTGGTGGCCAATTCCGTTTCCGTTTCGTGATGCAATTGGGCGCAATGTGGCGGAGTGTTTGGCTGCAGAGGCTAATTATGCTTCGTTCGATTTTTTTGAAGATAAAAATAATTCGTTTCCAAGTTGAAAGATCCCGTCTCGGGGGAGAGAAAATGCGCTAAACACTCAACAAAAATAATAGCAAACTGTAACGTGATGCGACCGTAATGGTGTCCTCCAAACAAGGCTTCAATTCGATGAAGTGCCCTATTCGATAACAGGAAGACTTTGGCAACGCGCCCTTTGGCTGCTTTTGTGTTTAAGAACGTACACCATCATTGGTAACGTGTTTCGTAGCCGAACTGAATGGCAAATTGCGCAAATTGCAAATCTAGGCGCATGCTTAGAGGTGGCATACGTTGTAACAACAATTGAATCACTTGAGTGACTGATTTACTCCTGAAAGTATGCAATTTTTTCGCCCCATGTTCTCTTGCAACTTTTGTAATATTGTAATATTGTAATTGTAATATTTCTTCAACTAACATTAATATTCACAATAAAATGCCTAAATATTTAGCAAAATGTCAAGCAAAATCCAAAGCAATAGCACGCTGACTGTTGTTGTCGGATGCCGTTTTCAAAAAACCTTAAACTTAGGTTATTAATTAGCTATTTACGGTGCTTCCCAGGGAATCATCAAACCCTGACAGAGTGCGCCGATCGGACTGGACCGTGCAATGCAGAGTTCCAGATGAAGAGTCCATGGCCATCGCGACAGCATCCTAATGTCAAACGAAAGAGAGCTGCCGACCGCCGGTCATAAACTGGCCAACAAATTGCCCTTCGCCAACTGGCCAACAAATTGCCCAAACACTTCGCCAACACACACTCGAGAGAGTCGGCCGTCGGCGTAACCGTGCCCGAGAAAGCACAGCCAATGCCAATGCGATGACGGAAAACCTTCTTCGGCGAATCCTTAGCGACCACACGGCCTACTATTATTAGGAAACAAACAAGAGGCGACATTTGTTTTATCATCGCCGTCCGCGTGCGCGGTATTCGCGGTGCATTATTTATGGATTTTCCTCGGTTCTAATGCCAACCGCAAACAGCGCGTCGTTAGTGCCGGCTGGGCGGTCGGTGAAGGGGCTGGCCACTCCACGGTCGCGCGGTGCGCGCGGTCCACATAAAAGAGTTATGCATGTATTGCTTCCCGCTCGGGGTGCGCCCGCCTAACAATAATCGGCCAACACTCCGGCGTTCCGGCGGGCCGTTGGTGGTGGTCCGCTATCTTTCGCAAAGTTTCGGGGGCCTTATGTTTTGATTTATGATGCTTGCCATGCTTTGATGCTGACGCCCGAGGGGCCGCGCACGTATGTGGGGCGCCGTGTGGTTGCGCTTAATAAAACGTATTCCGCCTTTTTGCCTCTGCCTCTGTCTGCTCACGCCTTGTTGGAGGGCCGCACGTCTAGCTCGCGGTGGTAACAACATACCGCTGGCCTGATGCTGCACGGCGAAGGCGGCGGCGGGCTAATTTTGGCGAGGCAACGCGCACGGCATTTTCGGGGGCTGCCCACAAAAAAGGGCTGCACGGGAGACCGCAAAAGCCACATAATAAACCTAACTTTCTGTTTGCGTTTCTTGTGCGGCCCTCTGACAGGATCCACTGGCTCTGGATGTCCTGACTGTTCGCGGAATGAAACGGTCCGCGAAGTGGGAATGAAACGCGTCCCAGTTTCCGGAAAGGGATGCGCACCGTCGCGCAGTGGTCTGATGTTTTTTTATGACGGCGTCTGTGGTCCTAAATAAGGCGAGAAGAGATAATCGAGCGTAAATTCCGTTTGATTTATAGTGGCGTTGCATATTGCGTTTCTTGTTGAGAGCGACACCAGACCGGCGATCTTCTTGAATTCCGGTTTTGATAAGCAAACCCGAGTTTTGAAGTTTGAATATTTCAACAGTGACCCCGTTCTCCGGTGTGTTTGCTTTTTAATAGTCGCGCTGATCACCAACTTCAGGGGGCTTCCAAGTGTTTGCCAACATACTGGGCAAGGACTCGGTGATGGCTTCGCCGTAAATCGGACCCGGCGTCTGTCTATATATTTATCATTAAGATGTACAAGATAGTGAGCCACACGGGACAACTATTTGTGACACTATTGTACTGCGTGCTCCACGACGATGTTTGCATAGCTCTTCTGTTCGAAAGAAAAACGAGAGAGAGAGAGACAGACAGAGAGGAGATAAGAGTAAAAGGATAAAAGCAACACAACCTGCAGCATCTTCAACGCGCGACCTCTGGCCGGGTTCTAGGAAGACGGCGGCGTGCTAAGCCCATCGTAACGAACCACTTTGCACGTGACAGGTGAGAAAGGACAGGAAGGAAGCGCCGCTGGGTGGGCCCCGCGAGAAGGTGGACGACCCCGGTGGACACTTCATCAGAAGAATGGGTTTATTATAAAACACCGAGGAATCATGACTTGCAAGCCGGGCTTTCGGGACCGTGGAAGTCAGCGCAGACGATGAAGATGCCGCCGAGAGGCCATGTTTGCTCACCATCAGCACCCAACGGAGCTCGTCCCTGTTCCGTGCCGTGCCGTGGTGCGCACAAAATCCGCTACTTCGCCAAGTGTTTAGCCTTAAGTCGTTCCGTTGTCGTCTCTATCCTCTCGGCCCGTTCGGGTCTTGACAATGTCATTTCGCGTCGACAACGCATGGGAACCCGCGGCCATGACTTCCCATCTGTGATGTGTCATTAGCCAGGACACTATCAAAATATTTATATCTCCCTTTCGCTCTTTCTTAGATTTAATTTGGCACCCGGAATAATGGATCCTAAGCCGGTCGCCGGTCGGGGCACTAAGCAGTCCTTCGGCCTTTTCCTTCCCTGCGAGAGGACTCGCTTATGACTCCTTGTGTCGTGTGGTCTAGTTCAGCGAAAGACAAACGATTATCCTGTCCGGGCGGGGGGAAACGGTGGCACGTAGGAACGTCGGTGTTGATGATGGGCTTTAAATTAGCATTTGATGTTTGCGTTTATCATCCTAATCGTGGGTCGGAAAAGGCTTGCTTATCTTGGGGTCTTTAGTGTGAAGCGCTGCGAAATGAGTAGCCTTTCGTGCTAATTTTATTATAACCATATTAAATTAGAGTCGCTATTTGCTCGACAGGATATTTTTATGATTTCAAAATTTTCCTAAAACATAATTTGTTCTGAAAACTGCTCAGCGCTGAGAGCGTTAATAAACATTCCTCATATATTTTTTATGCTTTCTATCAACTTACTTAGTGTCTGATTTCTACGCTCCCGTAAAGGACCATCGTCGGCTTGCGAACCAACCGCCGGGCCGGGCGTTCTACTCAAGAAGAAACGGCCAATATTGTGACGATAAATTTGTTCGCTCTCTTATCGCGTACGGTGGTGTCTTCGAGACGCTAATGAAAGTCTCCGGGAGGTCCCCATCGGTTCTTTTTTCGGGTCGGGACTCACGCTCCGCTCCGGCGCAGGACGTTCTACGGCGCGCCAAAGTAATGAGCATCCCCAGAAGATGACAACTTCCAGCTTCGGTGTCGTTTAGTTTCATTTCATTTTATAGTCTACCACGACCCGCGGGTGGGTCGCTTGGTGCTGCCCGAACTTCACTGCTGGCCGGAGAAACCGGAAGCCCAACGGAGCTTCATCAAGCTTATTAGTCCCTCCTGGCTGGTCGGCCGACCAGCCGCCCCGGATACTAAATGAAAATAAATAAAATGGAAGATTGTTTCGTGTAAATGAAATTACTTAATATTCGTGTAGGCCTTTCCGAGGACGGTGCCGGCTTCGGTTAAACGGTGGGACGGTGGCCCTGGCCCGGCGGCCCGGCACCGAGCAGCATCAGATTAAGGGGCGCAAAATGAGCTTCAACATTATTATCAGATAATGGAAATCATTCTGCTTACGGTTGGGATTCTTCGCCGTGGTCTTCTCCGTGGTCGCGGAGCGAACCGTGAAGAAGAAAATTGACATCTCGCGGAATCGTTATTGGTACTTTTCACTTCCCGCGGTACCATCCGCCAGCTGGCCGACGCGCATACCAAGAAGTGAATTAACACGATTAGGTTTGCTTTTATTTAATCACGATTTCGTGTTGTCACGGTTTATGTCATCCGGCAAGCAAACATCACACCTCCGCCGGGGAAGGATAATTTTTAATGCACTTACGTGTGCGCCGTTGAGCAGCAGTAAGACACGCCACGAACTAATTTGCGGCACAGCGTCGAGGGAACGGATGTTTTGATGTCAACGAAAACAAATCGGCACAACACAGAACCCCGCCGGAACCACTCTCTTATCTGTGACTCACCAATCTAATTAAATCTTTTATGCTTCAAAAAGCCGGGAGGAAGAATATCCTTTTCATGGGAATTCCCATGCTCTCTCCGTTGCTCGGCTTAGAGATTTTTCATTCCAAAGTGGCCCGCTCTGGAACGTGCCTTTTTAAAAAATCATAAGACAAGTGGTGTCTCGGTTTGGCTCGGCCCAACGCAAGGCCCTACACACCTGCGGACCCGGCAAGCAGCGGCTGCCAGGACTTGGCGGTATTTTAATGTTTTTGTCCGCTTTGTTTGCCCCGGCAACCGCCGGTAGCAGCGGAACACTCGAACGTGACAATACAGCGGTGGACGGCAAGACAACAAACACCGGTGGCCGCCAGTAGTGTCCTTCGGCTCGCCGGGATAGCCAAGCAAACACATACACAAAAAAGCTGGCTCCCGACACAAAAACCAACAAACAGACGCCGTGATTTACACCGACCGATCCGTGCACAGGAAGTGGCTCCCGGTGGCCACCCAAGAGGCTTGATCCTGCGCGGCGCAGCGCTCGAAGGAAGTGAGGAACAGCGAGACAAGCTCTACTTTCGAAGGATTTGGGTTTGCACCGCCGAAAGTCACACATGCATGAATTTGTAAATAAATATTTCCTTATAATCCGAGGGCGGAACTCGGGCGGAAGCCTTGAGGAGGTCCTTCGTGCGTTTGTGAGCATGAAAAATGGTCCCACATTAAGGCACTAATCCTTAAACATGGTCCTCGGTTTGCCTTGGTTTGCCGTTTTCGCTGCCGCTGCGTTCCGCTTGACAAATCGTTCGGCGAGATCATGTTCTCAAGGTGGGAGTCCCCGGTGGACCGACCGTCGTACCGTGTTTGCTTTCGAACCGTGAACCACTCCGATCGAGTTCCGAACGTCGATCGAGCGTGAAAGGTCCGCCCTGTGTCGCCGAGCCTCTTCGGATTCCTATTTCCGTGCCAACTGTTCCGATTTTGTTATGAGAACTAGCTCGGCAATATCTTCACATACCGCCGTGTGGGTCGTGACATACGTCATGCTTTATTAAATACACATTTTAAAGCTGTCTTAAGATATTCTCAAAGTAAATGCAATGGATATATTTCATGCTATAAAATGGTGCAAAATGTAAGCAGGAGGCATTATCTAATTTCACTGTCCTGTAAACGCGACTTATATGCTCATTGCCTACATTTAGGCTGCATTAAAATCATAGCTAGTTGAGAGTGCTATCAATCTCTTTTAAAGTTATGTTCCCCTGTTAATAGCTGTCTGAAGTTTTGCTCCAGTTACATCACAAAAACACTCAGCATTTCAATGTAAATTAATGGGTTTGTAAACCGAGTTGTTAACTATAAATCCTTCGCCGAAACAACCTCGCCAAACGACTGCAAAACATTCCTCACTTCATGATTTAATTTGTCCCGCAGACACTTTGTACCGGGTTTGTCAAGTGAAACGATACCCTATCGCCTGCGGCTCTCCGGTGTGTACATCAGATTCAGCTAATTATTCATGTAGCTCGAATGAATAATTCATGCTTGGCTTGGCTCGGGCTCTGCAGCTTCTCAGTGGTCTAATCCCATGGTGAGCTTGTTGCCCTCCGCAGGTACACACGATCTGCACGGGGATCTGCCTTATCACGGTGGCAGGTCCATCAATCGTTTTGTCACTTAGCAGCTGATTAGCGATAGCACCGCCGGCATACAGGTTGCCCATCGTGGAGATAAAATTCAAATCAAGCTCGGCCTCTTGAGCAGAACATCTTGAACGACTGCCATAAGCTCGCGGATGGTGGCGGTCCCTCCTCGGTGCTAGTTATTCAAATTTTAGGCGCTAGTAAATCGAGGCCACCCGCCGAAAATGATGGCCCCTCTGGTTCACCATCTATCTTCAAAAGTATCGCCCCCTGCCGGTGGCCATTGCAGTTCCCCGAGACCAAAAAAACCAACACGCAACTCGCGATGTCTTCAAATGGGACCAAACCGAGCGTTACGAAATCCTCACAGCCTTTTGAAGGTGTGAGAAGAAAATGTTCTTTTAAATCCCCGGCACCCCGAACAGCGTTCGCTTAATCCACCGTTAAATTGTCAACATAGCTTAGCAAATGGACAGCCCATGGGTCCGCGCCTTTAAGGGACCACCGTTCTCCACTCTGCGCCTGCAACGCTTTAATTTGTCGCCCAACCCAAACGACTGGCCCAAGCCGGTCCACTTTCCCGGATCGATCGGTAATCGAAAGAGCGGACGGGCGTCCTGCGTGGACGTGTTCCTTCGCGGCGTACGGGGCGGGGCGCGTGTTGGGCACGTGACAGCACCGCTCGACGTGCCCGTGCACGGGATTATCGTGCAGCAAAAGACGGCAACGGCCCATCGAAGCAGCCCAACGAGGCGAAACATTGCACCCAAATTGGTGTCGATACGTCGAAACACCTCGCGAAGGTTGCTTGGATTTTCAAAGATGACAGAAGATTACGTCTTCGGGGCAACGGCAGACACGCCCGGCGCGGGAGAGACTCTTTCACCAGAATATCTTACACAGTTCCAGAATATCACCGAAGACGATCCGTGTTCGCAGTCGTGCGTAGGTGAAGATGGCTCCTTCGTCCCATCCTCTTGATTACCACCGGTAAGCGCAGCAAGAGTTTCAACATTCCCCGATCCCGATTCCCGAGACCGGCGCTCGTTACCGGCTTACCGAGCTAACACGGCATTTGACAAAACTAACAGCCACCCCTTCGCTACGTTCGCCCAAACGAAGAACGGTGAATAGGCAGCGTGTGGCACGCAGATAGCGCTTTGAGTGTGTGCGGGGCGAGGTTTATGAAATTTTCTAATTGTACACACAATCATAATTAAGTCCTTTCGGTCTCCGCGGTCCCCGAGAGATGGTCCCCTCAGAAGAAGGCAACGCCGGAGCATAATTTCATTCTAAGACTAATGATTTTCTTGTTACTGACATCCGGTCCCGTGATGTCGGCGTCGGATTGGACGGATTGGTCGTCGAAATTGGAGGGACAGGTTTCACATACTTTTTCCCTCGCTCGCCCCGGAGACCTTTGGAGTGTTTAGGGCACGGGGCGCACGTCGTCGTCGAAGAAAACTTCAATGCTACGCTGTCGGGTGGAAAATAACAAATTTATTAATAATGACCGGTTCTATTCGGGTTTCGGACGAATCGACGAGAGACTGAGAGGGAGACAGAGCAGGGAAAATTGTCCACACGCCCGTCCGAAGGTTCCACACCGAAACTAACGGACGCTAATCGATTAAAAATTACTTCCCCGGATGCGTTTGTCGTCGTCGTCTTCGTCGGTTGGCCCGCCGGCCGGTTTGAAAGATCCCAAACGCCACAGATTGGCGTTGATGGGCCAACGAGTGATTAGCGAGCGAGCTGTCGGTCCGAGGCCCTTCGCGTGCCGCTTGCGATTATTGAATAAAGTTTATCCGACGGTAGTCGTCGGAAAAAAGTCGGAAGCATGTGGAAAGTCAGGCTCATCAAATCGCTATTTCAGCGGAGCTCCGTCTACCGGGTCCGAAGTTACTGGGAGACCGCCGCGATCAATGATGGACCGTTTATCAAGTCATTAGCGCTTTTATTGCACGTATCATTGCTACTTTTGTGAGGCGAACTAATTTTACTGTAATAGTTTAATCTTCCTCATTTTAGTAGTCAATTTGCGGTTCCATTTCAATTGTGTGTTCGATCGTTCGTTTAATGTTTTGTGTTCGTCTTTCTTTCAATCTTTAGTTCTGTTTTCCTATCACACTTTTAACACTAAACCTTTTCTCTTTGTTTCTTAAAGAACGGATTATGGTTACTTCATGCTCATATGTTAAACACTAAACTTTTATATCCCCCATAACAACCTTTTGTTCGCATTTGCATCTTGTTTTCTAGTTTCTCTGAGGTCGTTTCCCTTGCTTCATTGGCGAGCCATCAAAGCGAAACAGCGGGACGTTCCGGAGCGACCCGTCGTAACTTCCTCGTTTGAAGTACCAAATCCGGGAATGTAGGTCACCCGGTACGTATATCACCTACGGTCACACCATATATCACGGGCGGGGGTTTAAATTAATTTCTTGCACCTCTTTTGCGACGGCTAAGAAGGGTATCGTGTTTGTTCACCCGTCATCGTCATCGCCGTCGTCGGCATCGTTGGCCCCTTGGACTTCACACCTTGAGGCTTAAGGCTTGGCCATTAGCATCAATTTAAATGATCCGACGGTACCAGACGACGACGGTGTGTCACTGTCCCCGAAAAGGCGATGCGGTTGGGCAAACGGGACATTAAGAAAAAAAAACACCGCCCGGCCCCAAATCTGCGGCCCGAACGGCGAGCCTGAAAAATGATAGCGCAGTGACCACTCCACATGCTTATGCGTCTGGCCCGGTTCCGGTTAAAGCATCGTGTTGGTCCGGCCTGTGGAAACTCTTCTTCGGATCGCGCTGAGGGCGACAGAATATTGGCCGCTAATGTTAATCTGCGATGATGTATGCTCGCTGAAAAGCGAAGCTTAGATTGAAATATTGAACCGAGTGTTGTCGAAGGCGCAGACAACGGAGCCGCAGTCTTCAACCGGTACGCTAACGATTTGACGGAAAACAGCGGATTACCGCCGAGGCACGTTTCGACATTCTTCCGCCGCGATACGTGATTTCACAGCTGTCGACGAGCAGCGAGTTCTCCTGATAACGATGTGATGTGTTTCTTGGAGCAGGACTTGGGCTAGGGACTTTACAAAACGGTGTCACCGATCAATCAATCTTCGAGTAATTAATACGCCCAAACACGCAGGCCCCAAAAGGCGCGTTCTGAAGATGTGTCACATTGTGTCGCCCGGCACTCGCTCGCCCCGGGCTTGTTGGATCAATCCGAACTTCCGATGTGTGGGAATGGAGAGCGCGCGACAGAAAAAGTGTCCCGTTCCTGGTCCTTCTTTACTTTTGATCTATAATTAATCACCATCGCCCAACGGGGGCCACCGCCCCCCGTTGACCGGCCGCTCTGTCAGGTCCGGGAACATCTTGAGCCCGGCCGAAGGTTGTTGTTGTCCGGAACGCAGCTGAAACTGACACTAATACCATGCGGGGGCCGTCCGTAAGCGCATCGATTCCAGTTCCGAGTGGGAACCGGACTTTCACGTCCCCACACACGTTCGTTAGCCCGTTGCGGAAGGACTGCGGATGTGGCCGGGGATCAGCCAGCGGAATTACGAGTTGCGACATGTTTGAAATTTGAGCAGATTTAGGCAATTACAACGCCGTCACTGAGGGCTCTGTGTCGGCTTAAGCGCTGCATTCCGGCGATGCCCAATTAGTCCAGGGACTGGTCTAATAGTTTGCGAACTAAAAATGAAGTAAAAGTCTTTAATACAATGTGTGGAGACCCTTGAGTTTAGTACGGATAGGACCAAAAGTTCAAGCTCTTTAAAGCCGTGTAGTTTAATGTAAACTGTTAGAGTCGGCTGGACTCGTTCTGTGGAAGTACCGCGCCACGGTGTCCGACACCGGTTGATTGATGAAAGTAGAATTGGTTCCCCGAACATCCTTTCATTACCTTCGCCGTACACCGCCGCCATTTAATGTGTTCCCAGTGTCCATAAACCACCCTGTCTTGTTCTTTGGCGGTGTCCAAGGTTGGAATCTCTCTCCCGTTCGCAGCGCAGTTAAATCTAATTTAATATGTTCCACGCTCCTTTGCGCTCTCTCTCGCTTGTGTCACAATGTGCGTCATTAACAGCGCGAGGTCCCGTGTTTTCGGTGCATCGTGAGACAACTCGTAACGCGGCAATCTTTTTGTGAGATTTTTCACTTTTACTTGCCGTGCGTTCGCCGCCTGGCTGGCTGGCTGGGACCCGGGCACCTGAATTACCTGAAAATAGTTTCACTCGAGCTCAACCCCCGTTCCGTAATAACTCATCCGAAATGTGAACGAATATTAAATCCGGCTCAGCATCAAATTAAACAGCTCGTAAAGCGAAGCGGAATCGAGCTTTGGACGGTCCAGGGAAATGGCCGGTTTTTACTTCGCTTCGGCAGTGACTGGATCCGTGTTTCCCTGTTTGGGGCTGACCGCGCTACCGTATTTTCGAGAGAGTGACCACACTAACGCACTCCAGCTGACCGCGTGGACCGGGCGGCATCGGGCGCCGTCGGGAGCCTCCCGAAAGTCCGAGACATAAAACCATTACGGTTCCAGAACGGTTCGGTACCCCCGGCGAAGCCCGAAATGGTTCCCGAATGGCTTTGCAGCGCACAAAACTAAAAATAATAAAACTAATAAAAACGGCGGCCACACGGACGGACTCGAGGAACCGCCGGACCAGAACGTTCCCGATTTGTCCTCGTCCGGGCTAGCGCGTCGTCGTCAGCGTCGTGCAACTGAACGTCATTAAAAGTTTTATGCTTTTATTACATATTTTCCTAGTTGTAAAACTAGAGCGTTTTACGACCGGTCGTACCACTTTTTCGTTCATGACCGTAAATATTTGTATATGTCGCCTTCCCGCCTAGGCTGCCTAGCTGGAGAACTGGCGAAGCTTACGGGGAGCTGGCGTTTTTACTCACTGGACCGTTCAGCCTCAATCCGTTCGGGGCGGCAGCCCCGGACAACCGGGAAGTCCTAAAATCTGTCAATATAAATTTGACGAGGACATGATTTAGACATTAGAGAGACGAGGGCCGAGATATAGTGTTGAGAGCCCGGCGGTCCGAAACTGTATTTTCGGGGGTTGGTTGGCCATTCGAATCACTCATCACAGTGCTGCGCTGTGCTGCCCACTTGATGGTTAATAGCTTAACGGCTATCGAACCAAGTTAATGACTCCACCAAGCGCAACATAGTAGGCGGTGCAGGGAGCAGCCATTGACCGACCGGCGCCCTCTGGTGGTGGTTTCTTTGATGTTACCAATTTTCAGCTCCGATGGACTCCTCTTTGGGCGCAGAGATTTACCATCCGTGTATGTGTGTGTGGTACGTTCATTTAATAATTTATGGTAGTTAAACTTCACGGTTCTAGGGTGTGCGTAGTGTGTACGCGTATAATTTGAACCGAAGTCTGATCTCGGGTTGGGCCCCCTTTTGGGGCCGTGGTTTTTATTCCAACCGGGCGGTAATATAATGCTCCGGTAGGTTTCTTCGTTCGAGCTTATATCGTAATTAACGCAATGATAACTATTAATGATGGCGGCTGCGTGTGCCCGCCATCTTGGCTACGGGCGCCGGGGGCCGTGTATCAATTTTCCACCCGAGCGCCACTGCAGCGCCCCCTACCGAGCGGACCAACCGGGCGTAAAATTTTGCTTCATATGGCCATGGGCGGTGCCTCTTCCGAGCGCGCTAGACTTCTAAAGTCCCCGGCAGAAGTCACAACTCCCGTGGCACACCAAAAATAACCCTCACACGTACACACACACACACGCCCGCGCGCACACGTCGGTGGAGTCATGGGGCCCATAATTACTGCACTTATTAGGTGGGGGCGCTAGGTCGCTGTCTTCCCGGCCGCGTGCCGTACCGTATGGCAACTTCACTGCTGTACGCCAACGAGGACGACTTCGCAACGCCACGTTTACCCAAGCTCGCTCCACTGACTTCGAGACTTCGGGGAGTTCGGGCCCGGCCGGTTCCGGAGCGACACGACACGGCGGAAAACAGCGACCGACACAAGACTCCCACTTCGAGCGAGTTTCAGCACTTCCGGGAGAACCAGGATTCCGGTGGATCCACACCGAGCGGGAGCGCAAACATATTTTGTGCCCCGTAAATGAACTTTAGATTTAATCTAAATTCACTCCTGGGTCACTACAGTGGCTGCCGGAAAAAAGAAGATCATCCTTTCGGAACTGCACTCTATTACCGAGCGATGACTGTAACGGGGTTTGGATTTAAAATGCATAAAATAATGCTTTTTTTAACAAAAGCGGCCTGAAGTCACTGAATTATTGATTTAGCTAAAATCAAGCCACAAAACGCGAAACGCGGGGTTTTAGTTTTGAGCAATCAATTATAGATAACCGACGCTCGTCAATGGACATTTGTGCTGCACCTTTTTTTTGTAGTTTCCTCGATCAGCGGCCATGATTTTGTGCAGAATATTACATGAATTATGCATGCCGGCAGCGACTGGTCCGGAAATGGCCCTGACGATTTTTTCTGCACCGTAGTGTGCACGCTCTGTTACGTTTTTGAAGCCTCCACGATCCCGGACGGAAAGGCCGGAGCATCAATGAAATTCCCCGGGAAGCCCAGGAAGCTTATCTTGACATATCCTGCGCTACCATTATAATGCTCCATTAACAGCGGGGTCCTTGGTTGTTTGGAGTGGAGTCGAATGAAGGAGTTGTGTGCAACAATGGCACTCTACGGCGTGCCGGCAATAAAAAGCGTTCAGCAATTACCAATACCAGACAATAAGCGGGTTAAGCAACGTATGCTAAATACTCCCCACAATACCGCGTCGTGCCTTGTTGTTGTTTTCGGCGGCCGTCGGCAAGTCACTGGAAAACGAAAACATTTGGACAAACTCCGGAGCTAAGCTGGAAGGTAATCCAAGTGAATGAAGCGCCAAACCCGGGGCTACAACGAATCTTAGGCTCAGGTCTTGACGCGGTTCTCGAGAAGCTTCTAGAGCCCCACCAGAGAAAGAAACTGGTTCCACGGTCATCAATCTCGTCACGGGGTGTCAACCGTTGACCACCATTTTAACACCTTGAACTATGTTTGAAATTTTCTTCACCGCCGCTTCACCGAGACTCGCCAACAACACGAGGACGGACGGACGGACACACCGAGGGACATTAATTAGACCAACCGTTCCCGTACCGTTCTCTCGGTCACCTTGGCGGGGACGTCTTCTAATCGCGCGCGGGACCATAGATTACGCCGCCGTGTGCGTTTGAGGTTCATAAATCTCGTTCGTTCGCTGGCAACAGGATATTTCCGCCCTGTCCGCTAAATTATGTACGCACGTTCGTGTCGGTTCGGTTTGGGGCTATGCGCTCCGAGCGCGCCAATGTGCGCCAATCTATCTTCTTCCCACCCGAAAGTCCTGTTTTTGTGGTGGCGGCGGCGTTCTATGCCGAAATCGGCATCGCGCGCCCGACCGACCGAAGGTGTTATATTTATTCCTCCCGGACCCCAGGATGGTCACAAGATGGTCGCGGGGACACGGTCGGACCGGTCGGTCTGGCAAAACTGCTAACTTGAAAGACTAAAGAGACCGTTTAAGATAAACCGAAGACAGGAATTTATCGAATAAATATTTGAGCTGATGTTTTGTTTGCCGATCATTTGCATAAAATTACCATCCTCGACGGCCAGCGCGGGGCCGAGGCCAACAACCGTTCTTTCTCGCTCTCTCCCTCTCTCTTTCTTTTCTTCTCTTTTCGCGCAAGAAGTTCCAAGCACGTCCTCGGCGCTGCGCCAGAGAGCGTCAAGAAGGAATTTCGGGTGACTTCTGAGGCGCGCCAAGACGGTGGACCTCGAACGGGGTGCCGAGCGGGGGGCGCGGGGGGTGTAATCGATGGCAGACGACGGACCGCTGCCGTCGGAAGTGCGCCGTCGGGTTCGATAAATTATTAGTTTGGTGTCTCGTTAGGCCCAAAACTTAACCTGCCACCATCGCCGGTCCGCGGCCATCGCGGTTAACGAGCTCACCGGGCTCGCCGAGGCCGACGGTCCTACCGGGCCCAGACGCGGCACCATCCGAGACGCTGGGCTGGGGGAAGTGAATTCTTTCATGTTTTTCTATGACGAGCTATGCACCACCGGCACGCGACCTTATTTAGAGCGGGGATAAAGGACGATTAGAGGGAGCGAGTACCGGGCCCCTTTGATGATGGCACCCGGGGGACAAACATTTTTCAAACTAGCCCCGGTTTCCCCAGTTTTAAAGTGCCCAATTGGGCTGTTTTGGGCGCTCAGTTTTTTTTGCCCGTTGAAAATAGATTGAAACCTTCACAGGAGAGCCGTTACCCGTTTGATGCAATTACAACAACGCAAAAACATGGATCCAACAACAAAATGTCTGCTCTTTCTTTGTGCTTTTTGTTACAATTTTTGCTAGCCTCAAACCGGGGCGGGTGGCCTCGGGGCGGGGTGCCCTTGAAGCTCGCCTAACGAATGCAGCATTAAAATTGCAAACATCAAACAGAACCACAGATCAGACCGACCCGGGGAGGGGATTAAACTAATTAGCAGACCAACGAAGGACACACACTCCGGCCGGCTGCTCATCCTTGGCCGCCGGCGCTCCGGAGTGAGATTGGACTCCCCGGCAAGCCACAGGATCATCCCCAATCCGGGAGCGCACGTTGTGCAACGTTGTGCACGGTGCACGTCGTTCGCCGTACCTTTGGGGAACCGGGATTCGAAAGCGGGGCGTTCGTGAGCATAATTTCACAGCAGAGCTCACAGCTAACGAGCTGGAAAAGGTAAACACACTCCCGGAGTCTCGGTGCATCCTGCCGGGACTGGCCAAACTTTTGTGGTTATCCACACACACCAGGCAATTCTCCCCAGGCAGAGCAGCGACCGCTCTAGGGCGGTTGTTACCGAATTTATGAATGAGAGACTCCGGAGACTGCTCCGGAGCTAATTTTTATGGCGATTTTTATGTGGCGCTCCTATCGCACTTCGCGACTCCTCTGGGACGGACCCGGAGAGACCCCGGGAGACCGCTGGGAAACGAGCTAAAACACGATAAATAAACAATTCGAAGGTTGATTTCACAGCGTGACTGCACTTTTCGGGCGGGGGGACCCCAAAGGCCGATCTAGCTGCGGGTTGCCTCGACCACTCTCGACTCTTCGGCTTCGGCCTGCGCCTGTGTGTGTGTGTGTGCGCGTAGAGTAATTTATTGTTCTTCGCTAAGGTTTGATTTTATTGCTTCCAATTTGAATAAATTTTAATTCGGTGTGATCTCGTTTCTGGGACTCCGCGTGCGCGGGTCCACTCGCTGGGTCGCTTTGGGCCGCTCTGAGCGCACCGAAAAACGAAACATCCCACGGTGTCCGCGTTTGTTTGCCAAAACCGCCCGGCGACCGTCCGGAATGAATGGGGGAACCGTCAGGGTCTCCCAATATTGAGACACGACGTCGTCGTGCGGCGTCTTGCGCTCCCGCCGATCGAAGAGGAAACAAATTAAGTGATTTTACTGATAGCAAGACGTGCGACAGTTTTTGGTTGGCTTGGTTGATTTAATTTCAGCGCCATCGGGACCGGAGCGGGACCGTAAGTTGTGGCCACAAATCTTGGCGTGGCTTTAATTGAATTATTTTACTTGCCCACGACAGGCAAGCGGCGCGCCAACACGGGAAGCAGCACACTTGACGCACTTCCTCCGTTGGTTGGTTGGCGTGCGAAAAACGCGTTCTGCATTCCGAGCGCGGCGCGAGGCAGTTAAATCAGTCGAGAAAGAGTTCTTTATTGGGGTTTGCTTTTGCTCTTATTTTCCTGCCCAACTTCGTGAATTAGTTTGGCTCTATTTGGTGGAATTAAAAATAGGTTGAAAAATAACAGGAGAGCCTACGCCTGAATGTATGCAATGTGCCTTTTGAAGTTATTTAGTTATTTTTACTTCAATTCGATTCATCACTTTCAACACTTCAATCCAACCCAACCCAATCCGATGTGAGCGACGTGTCACACGCAAAGCATTGGGGTCAATCGGGCTGCGCCACCCCGCCATTGAATATTCTATGTTGGCTGGTCCTTTTTCTCCGAAGCGTCGCCCGACTCTGACTCATTCTGATTGAACCTCGGCATCATAACCACACTCTCTAGGGCCTCCGAGCCGAGGTGTGCCAGTAAATTGATATGTGCCACGTTTTCCGGGGAAGACAATGGCCTATGGGCAGCAATCGATTCTCCGGTGCTCCGGTGGGTCTCCGGGCATTGGGTCGATTCGAAATCGATACGAATCATTATAAACCATTAATGTCAGAAAAGTGAGAATGCGCTCCCCGCCCGTGCTGGCCCGGGGACGGTGCGACGAGTGCCATGTGTCACTGACCATAAACTAGACCAGAAAGTGTGTGGGATCGTGGACTCCGCGGCCGTGCGGTCGGTGGGGCGGTTGATTGATTTATTAGCCGCTGGAACCGGTTCGGTTGAAGCGGTCCAAAACAAAGCCCAGGAAGCTGCACAATGGTATCCCATTTTTCTGTGGAAGAAGTCCGTAGGAGTTATGAAAAGGAGCCGCGGCCTCGGACAGCGGACAGGCCGTTTTCGGGGACACGGGGTTCTGCACGAGATTGATCTCAGGTTCCCAAACGACAGCAACGGGGTCGGCGATCGGATCGGATCGGATCTTTTCCGTCAACATCTTCGTCGTCGTCGTCGTGGGTCAGACTAAAACCGCTCGTCGCTGTCAGCTTTGTCACACGACGCTCATCCGTGTGTGCGGCCGGACGCGGTCCGGATCCAGGAGGTGATGGATCAAGCCATCAAGCGACGAACCGTCGAGTGGCCGGTTCGGCCGGACTTCGATCACGGGGAGGGATCACGATCGCGTTCGGATCGGTCTCGGCATTTGCGTAGGCAGTGGATTATTTCGATTATCGACTGTCAAGGCGATAACCTCCGTTGGAGGCTGGCCGGGACTGGTGCGCGCCGAATTTGATTTTATTGGTGTTGACAAGATGATGACGGGCGCGGACACACCACGCGCCAGTGGACCACAGCCATTGTAGATTTAATCGCTGATTTACATATCTAAGATGGCTCGTTTTTTGGGCGGAGATAGTAAAGTGAAATTATAGCCTCACCTCGAACAAGAGGCGCGTGACACCGGAGCTGGGGGTAGGGTGGCTCCCCGGGTTGCGACCGACCCCTCCCCGCGCCGGGTACTGTATGTGCTATCTGCTTCAAACTGATTTAACATTAATTACAGTTTCACCAGCCAAAGTCGCCATGATGTCCTTTCGCCAGCACGGTCCTTAAAACATCGAGCAGCCCTCCTCCCGGAAAATCAGTATGCTGTCCGCGTAGCACTTTTCGCGCGAAAGAAGCACCCAAAAAACCGGGAAACTTCTTCACTCGAGTTTTCCTCGACAGGCGCGCTACGCAACGGCAAAACGTTAAGTACCGGGGTGAGTGCCACCCGGGCAATAGCTGTTTGGCGAGCTTGTTTATGGTGCGCGCGATGGGCACATTAAAAATTCGTCGAAAATGAGACGAGAGCCGAGGAGGACTCGTGTAAAAATGGCCCCGGTCATCGTGATGGGTGAAAGAACGGCGAATCTCGAAACAGCAGAGGGAAAAAACCGGAACGCGCTGACGTGCAAAGAGTGTCAAAGAGTGTGCTTCGGCCGCGGACGGCACGACCGCAAAACTTTGGCGGTTTGGCGCGCAACTTTGTTGCGAAGAAAATTTGAATTCCGGTTCCCATACGTGATCATTTTGCCGTGGCCACCTTTTTCGGTGGTTCGCCTCGGTGCTTCGGCTGAACATGGCAGAGAGTTGCGGTGCTTTAAAATTTATAGCAACTTGTTTTTTTGGGGTCCCTTCTCGAGGGACCCTTGTTCCGTAAGCTATACATACCAACATTCTGTTCCTGCTTCAGCACAGGGTTTGGCCATTAAAAATAACAGAATAACAGGAGCGTATAGTGTTCTCCTGTTATTTTTTTAAATTTCCAACAAAACCAAGGTCCTTTAATTTTGATTTAAAATAATGATCTACTTTTACCTTTACTCGTTTGTTTCTCTAATTTGAGTACAACAAATCCCGACTCGAGATGGCACCAACTTTTGCGATCTTTTTTCCTAATTCAAACCAAAACTAGATTCACCCCCAGAAACTGCTCTCTATTTGCTTTGGTGTTCCGGCCATTTTAAGAAGCCCAACCCAGAGCTCCGGGTATTGTCGTCGTCGTTGTCGTCTTCGCCGTTTAGGGCTGCCAATTTCCCAACCGATGCCCCTCACAATATTTCAATCCATTTTATGAAAAAGGTTTATTTAACGGCAACCAAAGGACCAAAGGCCACCCGAAACTGCAGAGCCGCCTGAGTAGTTCCACCGGAATAAACGTGCCAAACGCACGCCAAACAACGTGCGCGGCCACGTCCAAAGCCCAAAGTTTGTTCAGTAAAATGGAAAATGATGTTATAAAATTTATCAAAACTGTCCATCTTGGGTAGGGCACCGAGTGGAATAAGTTCTTAAGATCGGACTCTTTGCCTCTTACCGAGTTCCGAGTATATTGGTTTTTAGGGCGGCAGCAAGCAAAGAAAACCGGAAAAGCAGGAATTTTCTTCCCGGCCCCGGAACACGTTTACGGTTTTATCAAAACACTTTCAGTCACCCGCTCCAGGCTGCGAGTTGCCGAGGGGAATTTTCTTGAAGATTTTTCGTCCCGCTTCGGGGGCGTTATATTTTCCTTTATTCTTTTTTTCTGACTTAATTTTATGTGGCCATCAGGGGCTGCAATGCGCTGCAGCTGCAGCGGGGGGCAGGCTGTGGCGGAATGGGGCCGGAAATGGGCAGCGTGATGGAAGCTAATATTTTTCGTCCATTTAGAATTAACAACTTCCCGCCACCGTGGACGACGTGGAGTACGTGACGTCGCCGGACCGGATCGGATGCCGGAAAACGAATCTATAAACCAGGCCGCGCGCGCGTTTCCGAATTATTGTAATTGATTTTAATTAAATTTTCGATTGTTTCGTCAGCCATTTTGCTTCGGCATGCAAGTGACACCACCGGCCCGTGAGTCGAATCTCAATCGGCGAACGATTTGCGTGGCGTTGCAAAAAAACGAACGGAATATTACGGAACGGAAAATGGTGGAGAAAGCCCAGTGGACACGGCGCTTGACTGAACGGTGGCCAGTTGTTGTCCGTTGTTCGTTATTTTAAATCAAAACATATTCGGCATGTTTTGCTAACGACATCACTCGACGCAGGCCGGAAAAGCGGTTGTCCCGGCCGCAGCATCTGATGAAAATAGTTATCCCTCGTTGCATATCCGGCCAAGGGGCCGGAAATCGTTTTGCCCTCGGTGCACTGCCCCGCCAGGACGAACTGTCACGTCGAACGACGGAAGCCCCAAAGAAGGTTCCAGCACTGCAGCAGCAGCAGCAGCACCAGGACCAATGTCAATATTCTAACGATAATCGAAGGCGAGCAACAATGGAAAGAAAATTGCTCCTTCCGGTCAGCACCATGGGACTCCATATCCGGTGCCAGCTGAGGGCCGCCCGGCCCGGGATCGATCGCACTGCAACAGGATGTGCTTTATCGATGCATAAAATTGTTCTCTCCGTTCTTGATGCTCCGTTCGCCCATAAGATGCACACACTACTCTCCGGTGGCCCTGGTGAAGGAAAATTCACACGAAGTTCGGCTCTGCAAGTTTTCCCACCCGACAGCTGGCTGGGCAGGGAAAACATAAAAAAGCGATGCAAAAAGTTTTCTTTCGTTCGGGCGACTAATTGTTTCCGCACGGCACGATACGGTACATGGGCCCGAGTTTTCCCACAAGGGACCTCTTCCGGGAAGAGACCTTACGTAACACGACTATTGTTTAATAGTGTAAAAAGGGCTCACATGCTCTATTGGGGTCGATTTGATGCCTAGCGAGGCAGATTTAAGGCGCACTTCAATCGGATGTGATTGACAAGGCTTCGAAAACTGCTGACCATTATGAATAACTATAGGCCAACTACTTCGACTATTAAGCCGATGTGTCATGTCTCCAAAGCTTACGTTCCATGCTGATTCTCAGATGAAACTATTCAATGGCCGTCAGATGGTTGAAAATGGTTCAAGTTCTTAATTTTCTATCGCATTATAACCATTTGGTACATTTTCCTAAATTTTATTTAAATTGCTGAATTTATAATTAATACTGACGAATGACCCTCTACATCAACAGCCCAGTTCCTCAACTTTTAAGGAATCTTATAGTTCCTACAGCGGATCTTCATTGGTCTCTGGGTTTTACTTTGATCCCTCATCAGCTCATCAGCAGCCTTTCGATCAACTTCTTTAATCAGTTGACTTTCGAAAGCTGCAGGTGGTAACGATCGATCAACTCCTTTCTTGATCGATTCGAAATGCGAAACAGTGACTGTTTTTGTCCTTAATGAATAATTTCATTTGGACGATGTTTTTGGAACAAACTGTGTTCTCGCAAAGTAAAATCAATTCCACATACGATTGCCTCTCTCGCACAGTAAGACTCTGCATGCGCAGTGCCCGCGGCACCTTCTAAGGACCCGCCGAATCCGAACGTCCGAAACCGTGCCCCAAATACTGTCATTATGCTTTCTCATTGTAAACTTCGGGTCGGGTCGGCGCTGCGGCTTGCGCTGATTAAAACCGGAGTGGTCTTAATTTTTGCGTTCGCCGAACGTTCAGCGGGCACCTTCCGGCCGACGCCGGCCGATGGATCCGGCCACCGGCCGATGTAGAGAGCCAGGGCTGATGGGTAGCATTTGACAGGATAATTGGGGGTTTCATCCTATTTATCATCCTCAGACCCGGGGACCCCTCCAAATAACCGACGACGGGCGGGAAGCGTGGAGCGTGCAGCACGAACTAGCCGCAGCCACGACGGCCACGGTAATTTGCTGTGGCAACATTTCGGCAAACCGCGGGGCCAGAAGTCGGCGAGATGTTGTTTGTTTTATGTATTTATCCGCCGGCCCGGTCGGGTTGGCCGCCGCCATTTTGGGCCCCGCCGGAGGAGACCATGGGACTGCAAAATGTTCTCCGATAATTATTCTACTCTCTATACCCCGGCGGAAGAAAGATACTTCACCGCCCGGTCCAAGAAAGCCCCACGACGACGACGACGAGGAGGATGATGATGATGGTCCCGATGCGGACGGCCTCGGGGCCAAGACTTGGACCCAGCTCATCCACCAGCAGGGCCGGATCGGATGTGGGCCGGAGAAACCACAAACGCCCCGGCCCCGGTACCCGGTTGGTTTAGCGCTTTTCGATCGCGCTAACCAGAAGACATCGGCTCCCGGGACCAGGGACCCCCAGAAATGTGGAGCACGAAGCCTTGGAGCCGGGCGCCCTTGAGGGAGGCGCGCGATTCGTGGTTTTCGCAAGCGCTTCTTGCACTCTTCGTTCTTCGGCTGGCTTCGTTTTGATTTATTTGAACGTGAAATGATATGCAAACAGTGGCCACCGGGGCCACGCGGGCCAGGGGGAGCCCTTGGGACTGCGGGGTGGCGACATGCTTATGACAGGGGCGGCCCGGCTGTGAATGGCGTGATGAGTGCCGTGCTTTCCGCCATTATGGGTTATTATTGATTCCGTTCGTCGTCGGAGTCGTCGTCGACGGCGCTGCAACCTCGCGCCCGCTGTCGATGTCTCTGACGGCAAACGACTTGCGACCGTTGGCCGACGACATCATGACCCCGCACATCATGACTTCATGTAGTTGGGGGGCTGCGAGAGTGACGAACCCGCGGGCGAGCTAGTTGCGGCCCAGTCGGAAGTGGGCCCGGGCTCTGGGAAGATTCGGAACGGAGCATGTTCTTTTTGTCATGATCCCTCCACGACACGCTCTCGCGGTTGAAAGAGGAGCCACTTTTCGGTGCAACGATCAAGTGAGCAGCCGAGTTCGAAAGGGAGGTGGCCGCGGGAACCGCTAAAGGGAAGTCAAGCACCGGCGTTGCTGGTAGGGACGGTAATTGGAAAGTCGAGAGTCTCGTCGGATTCTCCGGTACGGAATTGGGCTCGGCATCGCGATGGCTGCTGATAGGTTTGGCGAGCAGTTTGTGTGCACGGTCTCGGGCACGGAGATCGGTTTCGCGTTCTCCACCGTTCGATTCGGGGGCCCTTGGACGGATGGCATACGTGGCATGTTGAGCCACAACACGGACTGGACGGGAAGACGGGTGGAAAATTCGATCAATTATCATCACGCGGTGCACGCGGGGTGCTCGTAATGATAACACAAATATTGACAGGCATCGGTCACGGTATTCCGGAATACCGAAACAGCCAGTATTTGGTTTCAATTATGGCGCATGAATGAACGGGGTTTTTTTCCTAGCGTTTGCAGGGTTTTTGGCCGCGCTTTCCTTTATTGTAGATTGGGATTCGATTCAAAAAGCTAATGTTGGGAGCTTCTATTATTGAATATTGAATGAAGGGAGAAAACCAAATTCTGAAGATTCCTAATTGGAAACGCCTAAAGGTATGCAATTGAAGTTCAGCTTGAAATGTTCTCCTGTTACATTTAAAGAATTATGTTTTTAACCAATTGTTAGGCCTGTTTTGGGACCAAATTTCAATTGTCATTTGAAAGAAACAGATTTTAATTCACTTTTAAAATGTTTTAGGTACTGATATTGTAACATATTTTTGTTATTGAATTAAATAAGCTAGCAGCTTACATTAATGAAATTGGTTACCTGTCCAATAAATAATTCATTTTTTTTGCTCCCCTTCCTAAAAAGACTGGCCTTAAATTTAGCAATAAGTAGGTACCACCAGCGGCACGTGCAATAAAGTAATTACCATAATGAAGGTCGCCTTTAAGGGGGTGTCTCTCTCATCTTTCGCACGAACTGTTACTGCTTAGAGTGTCACCGGACAAAAAAACAAGGAAAACCACATTCCTCCACCAACCGACGACGACGGCCACCGGAACGGATAGCACCCGGTGGGACACTATCTAATAACCCACTGTGGTATTTTTATCTTCCCGTATCCCGTTGTCCTAGAACGGTGAAAAGTGAAAGCACCGTCTCCCCCCACAGTCTGCGGCCACTGCGAAGGACCGCAGAAAAAACAACATCCAACGTCTTGAAGGGGGGAGCCCAACGCAGAAAAAGACAATGCGTTCGTCTGTCGGCTCCGGAAGTGTCGCAGGGAAAAAGTTCAACCAAAACCACATGTCTGCTGCCAACCGGAAGATGGGCTGGCACTGGGTGGCAGGCAGGATGCGGCGATAGCGCCATTAAAAGCCAGGCCGGTCCCCGGGAGTCGGTCCCCAGCCGCAGACTTGGCTGGTTTTCGTCCAATCTGTTTTTCTCGTGCTCGGCTGACTGTGACTCGGTCTGGTGGTGGTGGTGGCGTTTGGTGACACTTTCTCCGTCCGCAACTTCCGCACCAGACAACCGCCAGGGGGAGGCCACGGCGCTGAGCGCGGAGGGTTAGATGTCCTGCAAGACCGTCGTGGCTCCATAATCGTGGGATGTTCTTGACGCGCCGGGTCGATGGATTAAATTCTTCTCGGGGAACCGGCAGCGCCTGGAAGTGTCAACTTCCGGCATCCGAGCGCCATTTTGCAATTAAATGAAGTGTGATCCGGGTGACGGGTTGGTGCAAACCCGAGAGAGAGGGCGAGCAATCATCTTTCTGGCCATTTTTTGTGTTTGGTTTGCGGCGCACGCAGAGTTTGTAGTAGTTATTGAGGCTGTCGTTTTTTGTCGACTTGTAATAAGGCCCATTTCGCAATAAGATGTTCCAATTATGGACGCACGGCAGTCGGCGGGGAGTCGGGACTAATTTTCTTTGAATTCCTCCCAGAAAAACGGCTGCGACGACGGCGACGAGGACGACGCGCGTTACGAGTAGAACAATTACCCAATTTAGCCCGAAGCCGCAACGAATCAGTACCAGACTCTTGGCAGCAAATTTGTTGAAACGAGACCTTGCTCCGTGTGGCAGATGGCAGGCTGCCGCCGGGGCCGCAGCTTCTCCGCCCGTCCCTCGCCCCGTCGTGGTCGCTCGGACACGGACGCTGTTTGCTTTGGCAGGTTTTACGGTCGGTTTTTCTAGCAAAACATCCCCGGCCAGAACATCCTGGCCGGGCATGCAGCGATGGCCGCGGGCGCAATGTTCTTTTGCGCTGCCCGGCTCGCTCTCTCGGTGGACGTCGAAGTCGCATGTCGAAGTGGAGTGGCCTCGGGCGCGCACTAGATGGCGCTCGCCGGTGCCGTCCGATTATCTGCGTTGATCCCGGGCGACCGGAACGGAACGATCTGGTCAAAGTCAACACACAGCGAGCGTGGGGTTTGTCTTGCCGGAGCTCTCACCCTTCGGGGACAAATAACTTCTCGAGAAAGCGGCCACGAGCCCGGCATGTAGGAGGGTTCCGGCGTACAAATTCCGCCCGCAGGTGGAACACCGGGAGAATATGTGTGTCATGCCGTTGCCATTTCTTTCGACGAGGGAGAATCGTGAAATCCGGCTCAAACATATGCTGAATGTTGTCCCCGGTATGGCTTCCGGCGATCCTGTATCTTGTCCACCCGCGTGGCCCTGCTATAGTTTATTTAAAGAAAGAGATTCAATGAAAGGACGTCTTTATCGAATCGAAAGAAAGGACCCACCCGGAGGGAAGCAAGTATTAAAGCCGGTCAGGTCCGTAGTTGGGACCTAATTTTTTGCAGTTTGTTCTTCATTTCGCTGCCCCTATGGACCCTCCATTTCAACAAGTAAAGGGTATTTTAACGTTGTTTAAACAACATTTAATACTCTGTCTCTCTCTCTGTGCGACATTAAATCGAAAGATAAGACATGAAACATGTCTCTGGAAATGAGAAAACGATTGTTTATTCAGATTTTTCTTCGCTCGAAATTGCATTAAGTGGAGCCACTCTCAACATCGAGCTGACTTCCGGAAGCTGGCCTGGCGTGCGTGCGTGCGTCGCAACTCTTCGGACCGACCTGAAGAAGTCCCGAGTCTTCCGAGTAAACGCTCTCTGCGCTCTTAATTAAATTTATTCCCAGCAAACAGGGCCCGTGCCGGGAGTGTGCCGAGCACCGGAGATCGTTTTCACCAAACGGAACTGGCTTTCGGGTGGAGTAAACGTCACGATGTTTGTTCACGGCGTGGCGAGAAGCACCGAAAGTTATTATAAACATTCGAGAGGCGAAAGCGATTTCCGGTGCCGGCCGTGGAACCGGCCTAAAGTTAGCAAACAGTTAGTGTCCGTGCCAGAGAACGCGAAAATTGTAACCTAGTCCCAAACATGAGTTCCCTGTCGGTGCGTGGTATATCTGTGGGAAAGCCGATGTTTTACATCCTTCGCATGGCCGGAAGAACTGTCTCTTCGAATCCAGCCCGTTTCGCCCGTTTGCTAATTAAATCAATCAGTGTCAGACTTCGTGCGTGCGTGCGTTACGCTGCATTGTCGGGCGATCTGATACCAGGGCAGGCGCATCGCTTGGCCACCAAAACCCGCTTCACCCCACGGGGTCCACTGTGCGACGAAGTTGGGGCCCGATTAATCGTTCGTCCGATCTGGAATCGTTTGACATTCCGGGAACCGGAGCGTCGGAGCGCCACCGGCTTTTGACGAACGGGGTGCTAAGAAGTTTGACAGGGCCCTTCAGGTCCGCAGGCAGATGTCTGCCTGCCGCCAGGCTCCGGGGCTCGAACCCGCGCGGAACACCGTGTCTGAAGAATATCCTGTCGAGCCAATCAATTTCCTCCGAGCGCCGGCCAGACACCATCGTTCGCGCGCACGCTCTCTCTCTCTCTGTCTCTTTCTCTCCAGGACGTGCTCGATAATGGGTGCTCAATCAAGAATTAATAAAGTCACCGCTCTGTCACTTCGTGTGCTGCGACGAACCACGACGACCCGTTTCCTGGCTGGCTTAAACAAAAAAGTGAGAAAGACTCGGTTGTTAGACGTCACGGCACTTTGATGGATCACCCGGCCCCGGGATGGATGACACACGCAGCGTAACAACGGCGAATGTGAGAAATCCACCCGATCCACACGCTGCATACGTAATGTTGCTGCATCCTTTCCCCCGGCGTCAGGCGCCCGAAACGCCAGGCCCGTCAGGCCCGTCAGAGGTCACACACAGATCGGAATCTACTGATTTCGGCGGAAGCGTGCTGCGCGCCGCGTGACGATATGGGCAATGCGGAGCCCTTTGGCAGGCCTCGTACGTTCCCTTTGGCCGTCCGTGTTTTTTTTTCTGTTTTTGGTGGGTCGCGTAAATGTGTAAAGAATGCATTCCGTAGCGAGGCGCTGGTTGGCTTTTTTTGCCACACACAACACCGAGGGGTAAATTAAAAACGGATGAAGCGGGCAGCGGCAGTAGAAGTGTCTTGCCCGTCTCTCCGAACCAAGATGGATGAGGCATCAAATTGAGTTTAATTACTGTTTCCCCCGGGATCCGGCAGGGGTGACAGCAGTTTTTCGACCAGCCTCGGGGCCTGGGTAATGTTCGTTTCGGTTCCTCCGCGTGATGCATTCAGCCTAATTAAAGATCGATTCGTAGATATTGTCGCAACGTAACCGGGTGGGTTGTCCAGCTGTTGTGCGAAGTGATGACTTTGACGATGACGCGAAAATCACTATCAAATCACAACCAAAAGTCGAGCAGTTTCGAGCAGGTTTTTGGAGTCTCGTAATTATGCTAAATTTTAAAGCAATCGACCAGATAGACGACCTTTTGGGGGTCAGAAATTTGGAAAGGCTTTTTCTGGGGGCATCTTTGCTTTCACTTTGTAATTGGCAGTTTTTAATCATCTAATAAATCCGCTCCATCCGCTCGGGCTGTTGGCAATCAAAGTCATTAGGGTTGTTCCAGGCTCCGGGCCGAAACCTGGACCAACATCAAAGCCAGAGGCGCAACAAAATCCTTATTAATTATCCCGGTCGCGCGGCCAGCCACCTGTGACGGATATTAACTCGAACGAAAAGGGATAATGAAATTCTTGCTACAACAGCAACTCCACTGCAACGCCCAAGTACACAACAGCTTTTAATAAGCCCCAATTTCTCGGGTGAGATGCGCCGTCTTTTTATTAAGATGCTTCGATTAGCTTCCGGTTTTACCGGTGCTGCCGGACGCGAATTATGAGGTTAAAATTTTGAAGAACCTTACCTTGTGATGTTTCTGCATTTTGTTTTTGCCGAGTCCGCGCAATCTGTTCGCCCGTCTAATTAGATTTCGGCGTCCGTTTAATCGGTTGCAGTCAAACTTGACGGCACATCGTAAAAAAAATACAGAGCCGAAATTCAGGGAAACCCGCCATGCCATCGAATGGTATCAATTAAGACTGTGTCCCTTTTGCAGACCGGCATTAAGTGTAAGTGTGTACGGCCACGATGGAGCAGGCGGTGAGATGAGTTCATAAAGTTCGAGTCCCTGGCGATCGTCCATCTGTGGCCGGCCGCAAGTGGCCGACTAAGAAGTTTCGACGGCGGGATCTGTGCGTTCTCTGCTCCTCCGAAACGGCCGCGTACATCGTAAACATAAAAGTAATGCGCCGAAAGTCACTGGCCACAATCCGGGTGGTTGGTTTTTGGGGTGTTGGCTCCCGGGACGGTTGATGTGCCAACAAAGCGGCAATTAAAGTTAACGACTTGCCACTACTACAACCACTACTGCTGCTGCTACTACTACTACTAGTGCGATGATGGGTCATTGCCCGACAATGGACTAATTTTCGGGCAGCCGGCAGGATCTGGCTGAGGCCTCGCACATGGCGACCGTGGTGCGACTCCGGGGAGCATTTTTGGCTGATTATCCAACCGTTGAACGTTAATCATGTTTAATTTTTGCCATAATAAATTCATACGCACTGGCAATTTCATTAACCCGAGGTGGCCCGAGGGCGGGCAGACGGGAGAATAATGGACTTCCTGAGTCTGCCAGAGAGACCCTGCCAGAGGGCTCTCGCCATCCTTGCACCATCGTTAAAGAAAAACCCATTTTACCGACTGGCTTGGCCGATGGTCGGCTAACTTGGTGCCGGAGACCGGGAGCCCTAGCTGCAATCCGTCGCCAACGTCGGAACACACAACCACCAGGGCCGGGCCGAGCGGTTGCTTGGCACAAAGTATCCTTCGAGATGGATCATCCCCGGGGCGGCCGAGGCGGTAATCGGCTGCTTGGCTCCGGAGAGCACACCAGCATTGTGTGCCACGAGTCGCCATGGCGCGGTACCGTTTCTAATGGCAATTAAACTTCGCATTAAATCTGCCAATTTGCTGTGTATGTGTGTTGATGCGACCTCCGGTTTCCGGTGGTCGGATGCTGCTGCTGCTCCGGCATCAAACTATATATAAGTCCCAGCACTTGTTCTCGGAGTTAGTTTGATGGTTATGAATGCCGGCCGGCGGGTTCTACGAAGGAAAAGGCTGGCGGGACGATAAAGGGCAAAAGTAATTGACATTTTCTTGCCCACCACGAAGGCCAGCGATGTTTGATGTTGGACGGGATTTATGAATCGCCGTTAAAAGGATGTACTTCTAGAGAGGACGGCAACCTACGCGGTTCCCCGGCTAATGAAACGTTGGATGAATGTTTTATGCGTAAACATTGGTGCACTCGAAAAATCGGAAAAATCTCATCCCGCATAAGCGCCTAAAAGTATGCAATGCGACGTATGCCTTCCCATTAGTTTTGATATATTGTTAGGGTACTGCAACACTTTCAAAATTGAAACTTTTTAAGCGACACTATCGTCAATTTAAAATGCGTTTCGGAACTTTTCATCCAGCATTCGCCGTCGGACAAACATAAATCATTGCCCGCCCGCGCCGAAACCCCGTTTGTCACACTTTCGCCGTGCCGCGTCGCGTCGCGGACAAACAGTTCGGGGCCGATTGCGGGCGCTGCCCGCACATTATCGCAAACCTTGCGCAAATCGACAATCCATTTCCCGCGGTGTCCGCGTCGGAATGTAATGAAAAACTCAGTCAACCATTTCGATGCACACGCGAAAACTGGCCACAGCCGCCGCCGCCGTTCGTCATTCGCTTTAAAGTTAATTTCACGCGCGAGTGATGCGGTAAATTTTGGGTTTTTTCCCCGCACCCGTGGGCCCGTGCCACAACCGCAGCAGGAACCCTTTCGTGGTGGCAAGAAAGCTGTCGAAACATAAAGCACCAGCCCGACAGAAGCTGTCCGGCCGCGGGTAAAACACAGCCCCCGGCATCGGCCCGATATCACTGACCGGGGCCGGTGAGAGTGAGGCGAATCGATCGACCGCGCCGAGAACCGAGGTAGGGCCAATTTAATTACAGTGCGATTGTGAGTTTCCACCCGAACTCCGGAACACCGGAAGCGGAGAATAAAAATGCCAACTGCCGGTCGCGCGGACCATTCTTAACGATCGAGCGCGCGGCCGCCCGAAGACGCCAGAAACTTCTTTGCGTACGGTCGACCCGGAAAAGTCCGGAACCCGGTGTTCCGGGGACCGTTTATCGCTTACCATAAATATTGTTTTGTCATTGTTGTTTTCGGGCGACTTTTAATACATTTTTAATTGCTGAGGTCCCCCAGCTGAGTTGAGTTGAGCGGCTGCTACTACGGGGACATTCATCAAACGGGTTGGCCGCCGCCCTCCGATACCATCGGGCCATCAGGTTCGGGAGGGTGGATTATGTTGTTGGGACCGAGGGGGGATCCGTTTCGATGTTTGCATAAATTGTGCGGCCTCCCCGATGCGGCCGCGAGTGCTAATGAGGGGACAATAAGGTGTCGGAAGAATTTAAATGAAGGAGCGGCCAAGCGTCTTGAGGACGCTTCTTTTCTTTCGCCGGAGATAAGAGGCTAAATTAAGGGTAACTTCCCCCGGGACGGTGCCGCCGACAAAGCGCTCGCGCTCATTAAACGGCCGCGCGGCAATCTTTTTTTGGACTGGTCGGTTTGGTTTCCCGCTTGTTGTCGCCTTTTTTTGCTCCTTCAAAATCGATTAAATCTTTGCGAGTCATTAAAGCGAACCATCCGACTGAGTGCGGCAAGGAGTTGCACCCAGAACGAGAATTGCTCGGCACGGTAACATCGGTTTGCAATCACGGATCACGGAGCTCGGAGGATCGGCGCATCGGAAAGAGAACGCATCCTTCATGGCCTCAATTCACACTCGTGTACGGCGTGCCCTCAGCCTTATCAGATCAGGCCGCGCACTGACTCGCTGCTGGCAGGGTGTTGAAACTGTGCCAGCGATACCCTTGCGACCTGGCCCATAGACCTGGCAGGACCAGGAACAGGACCGATGGCGTGGTGCGTGTCAGATGCATATTAAAAACAATGATTTTCATTTATTCAAATTGAAAACTTATCTAAACGTTCAATCGATGCTCATTCATAGGACGATAGGCCAGACCCTTCGCGTGGATCGTGAGGGTCCTTCACGGTCGTCCGGTGGCCGGTTGCGTGTGGTCCGTCCAACCCGTCCCACACCCGGCGGACAACGTTTCCGGGTGTCCCGGACCCGGACGTTTCGGACGAGACAAACGCCGGCGTCCTGCGTACAACCAACCCGTTTATGGGGTGGACAGGAAACAATATTGTTGTCATTTAAATTTTCATTCCATTCTGACCACACACACACACAGGCGGAGACCGTCGAGTGTCAGTCGGCCGCTTCCGGGAGTGGGTTCGGTGTCCTTTCAAAGGGTTCTTGGTGTCCACTTTCTGCTCCGAGCTCTCTATGGGGCCCACATTGACAGGCGACATCAGGCGTGTGTGCGTGCGTGTGTAAATGTTTTGACCGGACCCAACTTTTCTTTCGTCTCCCCCCGGCTTTTCCACCGGTTTGGGTCAGAACACCCGACCCGACCCGACGGATGGAAATGGAATTGAATGAACGCAATTATGTAACATTTGTTTCGACTTTGCCGCCCTTTTCACGTTTCTGTCACAAGTTCACCGGCCGGCCGATAGGCCGGGGGCCCTGACCTTTTTCGCTCGGAATTGATAAAGTTTGAGCAACGCACCAGTGTTGTACTTATTAACTGGAAGTGTCTGGGGAAGTGGCTCCCGCACCGACCCTGACCAAGGGTCGAGATGCTGTTTCGAAGGGGGGCTCAGCAAATGAAGTCACTGAAGGATCCTTCCGTTACAATCGACGGAAGGCTTCTAATTGATTCCATTTGCCGCAGGAAGAACTCGAGGGCTGGCCGGTCTGGCTAATTTGGGTTCGGTTCGGCCACCCACAGCCTGCCCCAGCCGGCCGGTGGGGTCGAGCAAATTTAAATTTAAATGAAATATCACGACAACGGCGACAAATTCTATTCGGCGGCTGGGCTGGGGAATGCGATGTGCTTAGGGGTTAATTAATAGGAATGAAGCGTCTGGTAATGGGCTCCCGGTCCGCAATCGGTCGGTGGAAAGTACATTCGAAACCGCTTTGGCTTCTGTGGGTTCCGTAGAAGGCAATATCAATAATCTAGTGCTTGAGATACGGATTGGCCGTTTCGTTTCAGTTAGGATTGAGAATTCTATAACAGTGATTCGATGCTGCTTTTTAATGATGAATTATAATTCATCTCAATGAGCAATTTATTCCAATTCTGTATGCAATACGTTTCAAGTGAACAGAAGACAACAAACAAAAGACCTGCATTTGCTCGAAGGGTTCGTTGAATTGTAGAGTCAATTCCGAACCATACGACCTTCTGAAATTTTAAATATGAAAGATGTATTTTTGAATACTAAACAACACATTTAAGGGTTGGTATTGTGGTTGGTTTGTTCCATTCAAGCTATCCATTCATTTGAGGAAGCTAAAGCTGATAATATTGGTTCATCCATAGACCGACGATGTATCGGCGACAGATGTCAATGCAAACCCCGGCCAGTGCAGGTCCATGTATGTGAGTGCTGAGATTATAAAGGTACCTGACCAAATCTCAGCTTCGACTATCTTCACAGTTTAGTCATCCACATCTACACTGAATAGTTGGCGCTAAGCTTTACATGAATCGTGCTCTCTGGCATTTTCCACTAAATGGGACGCTCAAACATTAAAGAATGGCCACCCGGAACGTAAAACGACGCAAGCTGAACGATTTTGGGCAAATTTGCCTTCGCTTGTCGATCCGCAAACTCGCTGCGCTGTGTGGAGCATATTTCGCAGTGAATTCCTTACGATTTCGGCATCGACAAAAAAACCCACGCTACGTTAAATAAATACAACTTTCTCGCAGAATACGAACGCACACATCCGGTCCCAGCCGACCGGGAACGGGAGCGCAACCACAAATGGCACTCCATCACCGCATCCCTCGGCCGAAATAAAGAAAAAAAAACGCGGACCGTCAAGGATATCATCATTCGCGGAAAGAACCGCTTGCCGACGGGTGGGCGGTCGTTGGTCCGTCCATTTCCGGGGTTTCGATTCTCGACCCCTCACTGGTCGGTCGCTGGAAATGGTTGGCAGTTCGGGGAGAGCACAAGTGGATCACCGGCGGCCGCCAAAGGACCTTCGCTGAATAAATAGTCCACGGCCCGGCCCAGAAAAGCGTGCCGTTCCTTAGACCGCTCCCGTTGGTTTTTGCGGATTTTTCTCCAACTTTGCCCGTCCCTCCGGTCCCGGTAAAACCAAATAACACCCAAAACCCTCCGAATCCGCCCCCGTCGGGTGGACCACCGGAATTCGCGCTCCAGGCGAGAGAAAAGTTTTCCTTTCAGACGTCAGTCCAAAAATGTTATTGTTGTAATTTACAAATATTTACGAATACGCTTCACATGTTCACCACCCAACAACAACAGCTCGACGGCCCCGCAGGGCACAGTTGAAGGCACTTGCCGGATTGGCACCGATGTTGCACTTTCGTTGCCCCGCTCCATCCTCGCGGCTCGGCCCTCGAATAAATACTTTAAATGGATTTTTGTTTTCCTACGCCCGCCCGTTGTTCGGCCCAAAAGTGGTTCGCGACCTCACCGAACCGTATTGCACCAAAAATGGCCCCGTTTTCGACTGGCAGGATGGCAAAAATCCAATTCCCGCGGAAACTGTTCTGGAAAATCGAAAGAAAATCAACCCCCAGCCTCGGGACGGGCGGAAGGACAAAACAAATTGACGCCGTTCAACCCGTTCGGTTGGCGGCGGATGATTGAGAAGACATTGTTGGGCCGGGGCCGGCAACACAATACGGGTCCCAAATGCCCTCTTGCGGACCGGGTCAGCGTAGCCTGGCCAAAAATGCCAGAAAATGTAATTTCACTTCCGATTTGCGCATTTCCGATTGATAAGAAAATCGGCACCAGGACTGTGACGGAAGGTCCTTCACCGGAACCGGGGAGTTCCGATTCCGCATGGTAATGTTTCTTACAAATCATAATCATCATCATCATCGTCGTCGTTGGGGACATGTGCAAGAAATAAATCCATATTTAGATCAAATTTCATCAGAGGACCCAAATCCAATCACGTTTGGCGGTGGCATGTTTGTGATGTTCACCGTCGGAACCGAGCCGTGTGTCGTCAGCCGTCATCTGGTGCTTTTAATAGACAGTGAAGACCTGTTTGCGCTGCCAGTCTCTTCGAACGACCCACCGACCGGCCGACCGACCGACAGTCAGTCACGTCGTTATGTGTCAGGCCGTTGCCAGTTTGTGTCCTTTTGTCAGTCAGGCTTCTCCGGACCGGTAACCGACTGACTTACTACTTGCCGTCGCTGGCTGGCTGGCTGGTTGGCGTGCTTCGACTTCGGTGAAAGTCAATTTCATTTTTCCGGTACTTACCGGTACCGGGTGCGGGGAGGCCCCCACCCGGATCCGATGGCATCAAAGCTTCCACTTTTCCACATCAACGACCCGGGCCCGGCCGCGCGAAGATAGCGAGGCGCGTCCCGGGACGACAGCGCGAAGTTATTGATATGCTATTGATTCTTCGCCTCGTTTGTGGATTTATGCTGCCGATGCTTTGATCACCGTTGCGTACGGTTCTTCCCGGACGCACGCACGCACGTTGCCGGGTCGGGATGGTTTTTACTTTGAAACGCCCGACGCCAAAACGGGGCGCACGAGGATGGTCAACAAACACGGTGTTGTCACAAACGCCGGACCCGGAGAGCCAAGTGTAATCCCTTTCGGACTACACCCATTAATCCACTGCTGCCGATGCTGGTGCCGACGAGTCACCGTCACTAGGCGCCCGTCCCGGCACCCGGGAGTAGCCCGTGAAAACCGGCTCACGATTTCGTATTGTTTATTTTACGGTAATCCTATTCCCGGGCTCAAACAATGGTGCCTTACCGGTCGCAGCATGGATTGTGCTGCCCGTTCGGGTTCCTAGCGGGTCCAACGGAGAGCGTAGCAGGACGTTGCTGCAGGAACAAAAGATGCAAATCTTCGGAAATTATTCAAATCCTTTCGCCTGCGTCGCAAGTGCGCCTCACGCTGGTGGTAAGCCTGGAGTCTGTGTTCGTGCCACAACTCATTCGCAGGTTTGTTGCCGTTTAGCAAGGCGCAGTAAGGCCCTTTAGTCAGTCTGCTTTCGGACAAAAAACTAGAGAGTTTTCAGAGCGACAGCAAAATGTTGCGCTGTAAAAGTAACGGGGAAACACTAGCTAGCATGGCGGGTTGCATACTTTTGGGCGGGCTTTGAAAAACTCTCCAAGCCAAGCCAAATGCAATTGAAGACATGTTTCAAAAAGGACTGCTTTGATCGATGATTTATCGTTCCATGTTTATTAAACGAATCTTTGTGATAAATGCTGTCAATTTTACAGTTGTGAATAGTATGATCCACTGTTCCATTTGAAATGTAGAACTTTTCGTAGATTTATACCACAACAACGTAAAAGACTTGTAAAAAGTGTTGTGAGAACTGCACGTACCACTCTTCCACAACATGACACGACCTGGTGCGTCTAATGTTACACTTAGGTCTTTCCAACCGTTCCAAAACCTTCTACATTTTCACCGTCGTGTACACGGGAGACAAATCGTCACAAAGGCTCCGTAGGCTGTGTGCGTTGTGCACGGCGCACTCCGGCGGTTGACAGATGGGTTGACTCATGTACGTAATTAAGGAGGACAGGATTTTCGGGAGCCCAACCGAGAAGGGGCAAAGAAAAACCCCTCGAAAAGAACCCTAAACCCCTCACTAACAGGCTTTTCACTTCGTGTTTTTTTTTGTTCTCGGCTTTTGCTGGCTACACTTCCGGAAAACTGGGCGGCCTTTGAAGGCGGCGGACAGCGCAGAAGATTTTTAAGGAGAGCATGATTAATGGAGGCTTTATCGACGGGACACGAGATCCCACTATGCGAGCGAGCCTAATGAGAGGTGTTTAACATCATTTAGTAGCGACCGTTTATTTCTGACGAAGGCGCGTAAATGAAAATTAATTACGTTGTTTGCGTTCAAAATAGACTTTGCCCAAAATAGACTACTGCTGCTGCTGTGGAGAAGGTGCGCCCTTTGTGCGCCATCTTACAACCTCGTTGCAAAACCTCGTGGTCTCCCGAAAAATAATCTTCAACCGGATGGCCACTATTTATTAGGGACCCGTTTCGGTTGGCATGATTGATGCGACCGCGCTCGCGACACAAAACATCAATTTTCGAATCGTTTCCCAAATCGTTGCATCCGTTGCGTCCTGGGGTCCGTGGTGAGTTCCGTGCACTCGCTAACTAACTTATTCATAGCCGCGCCGCAGGATAACAATACCGGTGCTTATTGGTCGGAGCCGTTTTGGCCATATGGCCACGCCGTTGCGCAATGCCGTGTATCTAAACCACTCGAATTACGCTCCCTGAGAAGGGATCTCGCACTTGACCCTTCGTGTCCCTAGCGAGCCCGGCACCGTCTGTCATCCGATACTCTTTCAACCATGGAATCTGCGGCGCGGCGTTGACTGCTGCGGCTTTTGCAGGGGGTAGCGAAAACACAAGTGGGACGCTTGTATGACGCAAGCGACAGGTCGTGGTCCGCATCTTTGAAACCGAAGCAGCTCGCTGCAAGTGCAATCCCAACCCCGCCATGGGTCTATCGGTTCGGTCAGATTCGAGATGTTATTTTATGTTTTTAGAAAAACGCACCAAAGGTTCGAATGACTTGAGCAGGAGGACGAACGAAAACACTAACAACGAAGGACTCTCCGGGAATGATAAATGGCTTTGCGCTCATCTGCTGCTCGGGATCCTTTCTGTATGTTTTGGTGCGCGTATCCTTTTTCCCGATTGAATACCGTCCCTTTCTGCCTTTGATTATTAATGTCCGCCTGGTTCTTGGGTTATGAAAAATTTACTAAAATAAATAAGGCCATCTTTCGGGCGGGGTTCATCGGGAAATCATTAAATCTTAATTTATGATCCTCTCGATGCGCCCATGGAATTCAGCTTTCGATTGTTCCCTCGGCAACGATGGCCCTCGCTAAAAAGGAATACTAATAATCAAGGATGCTTCAAAGTACGGCGCATGGTCTGGGAAATGCCTTGGGAATGCGTCTTGGTCCTTCGTCGGTCAGTCCGGCGACGTATCCTGAGAAAGTGACCGTTCATTTCTCTGGCAGGTAGAGGATTCTATCGTAATTCGCCGGGACACTCCGGGTCCCAAATCAGGTAAAACCAACACGGTCCCAGGATCCCGAATAAGGTCCGACTCAAGATGTTTGTTTTGCAATTCGTTCTCGATCATTTCTTGCCACGGCCGCCGTGCTCCGGCGAAGTGCGGCTGTCTGGAGGCGTAGTTCGACCCCGAGTTCTCAGGCCCGTAGTTCCCAGCTGTCAACGATGCTGCTGGAGATGAAAACCAATCGGTGGTGGTGCTGGTAGTGGTACTTCGATTCCGATGGCGCTTTACGTCTGTTCCCCCGAAACCGTAAGAGACTTTTATTTTCCCAAAACACCCCTTTCGCGGGACCACATATGGTGGTGGCGGCGTCGTTGTCAAAACATACTTAAACGACGCGGCGCGGCACGGCGCGTTTAGCGTCAATCCTTTTTGTTTCTCACCCGTCGCGGTCCGGGTTCATTAGACCCCGCGCGCGAAGACCCTATCGCGAGCGCGCGGTCGGCCACTTAGTGGTGTATTTATTTATTTTATTAAAGCTAATCGATTGGCCCCCGCCTTTTTTACGGGGCCGTCAGCTGGTAAAGTGATAAAACGAGCGTTTGGTTTTCCGTTTTTTGGGGAAGTACAGGAAAGCGGTCGATTCATTACAGGATGAAAAAAAACAACAGTTAAAGGGCTGTGAAACTTGTTTGTTTAATGTTTAATGTTTTTAATTTTGTTTTGTTTTATGTTTTTGTTTAAGCTTTAACGTTTAATGCATATTATTAACAACACGGACTCATGAGTCGAGACAGACGGCGATGGGAGAGTTTTTTTGAATGCATGTCCGTTCTCACGATTGTTTCATTACCACAGCAAGATGACACTGCTTGTGGCTTCGATTCCAAGGACATTAGAAAGATTTATGGCAGAGTCGATGTCATTAGAATTTAAAATAAAATGAGATTGTTTATGTTTGGAGCAGACGCGAAGTAGAAAATTCATTTGTTGAGACTTAGCCTTGTCTGAAATACACTCTTAAATCCTTTCTCCTTGGAGGAGGTTTTGATCTCCTTCTGTCCCAATAATCAGATTCCATGCTGCACGTACGAAGTTCTTACTTTACGTGAACATGATCTTACAGCAATTCAATAATTCTTTTGAGTGTTCATCTAAGTTGTTATGAATTGTCCAATTGTAAGGATTCATAGTACGATTAATTTTTAAATTACTGTTCGATTTAAAAAAAAATTAAACTTCAAAAGATATTGTTGATTAAAACAAACCTTAACAAGGATACTTTCAGTAGAAAAACAATGCTCAATTAATTAAATTGTCTAACAGATGCTAAAATAAGGAATGCAATGAAATAAAAAAGTTGAAAAGTAAAAATAAAAATGGAAAACTGAAGTAATAAAACAATAAAATATTGATAAAATAATTAGTATATGCTCGGGTTTCATAGAATAGACAAATCAACTAAACAATAGCCATTCCCAAATCAATTCTAATTTAGTTTACTAAAGGACTAGGCTTGGCCTAGGTTAGATAGAGGAAACTCGCTTCGAATTCGAGTCGCTTAGCAGTAAGTATTGCTGTATCTTCAGCTTTCCTTCCGCGCTTCTTACAGAACTAATTAGCAAACGTGTAAAATTTCCCAAAAACATTCTCAATCGCAATCCCCGGTCCGCTAGGTTTTCTAAACATCTTCCGCAAGTTCATCGGCTGCGTGGACGTGTTTATGAGATGCCATTTTTGGTTTATGATCCCTACAAAGCCGCGTAGCATTTCTCGCCGAGCCGATCGGCGAACCGCAGCATATCGCCTGCAGAACTTTGGTGAGCCTCCCGCGACGTCGCCCCCAGGGACGAGTACGACGACAACAATGACGATGATGCTCATCGTTCACACTCTGGCGCGGCGGTCGCCCATTGGTCCCCGTGTGCTAATGGTGCACATAAAAAACGGGAAAACACGTCCTTCAATTAAAACTTATTGTTGGATATGTTATTTGTAATTGGATCGGTACGGAAAACACGATGTTCGGCGCGGCCCTGGGTCGGCCGACCGACCGACAGGCTAAGGCTCGCTCGCAAGGACACCAGTCACCCCGCCTTCCGTCACTCCTTCCTTGTCCGATCCGCTGGTGGCATCACAAACACACGTCGAGAGGGACTCGCCCTCGTCGGATGGTCCGTTGAAGGGGCAAACGTGGCTCGAAAAAGTACCACCTTCACCGGCCGCCATTCCACTGTGTGTCCTGCGTGCCTGCGTGTGTGTGTGTTGCGTTATGTTTTGTTTTTTGTTATGCTTTATTTTGCCCGCGCGAGCATGGCATGCGTCTTGCTGAGCATCCAGAAACACATGCTCTCTTCGGGGCCGGCGACGGTCACAAACGGTTTAAATGTTTTGATTCGTTTACACCTCACACCGCCGCCGCAGCCGGACGCAAGATGCGCTCCGCTGGCCCCTTGAGGCCACGTAAAAGGATCTCGGAGCTCATTTCACTTCCCTCACGACGACGCCGACGGTGCTGACGGCCACTTGTGCTGTGGCCATTATCGAGCCACAACAAGAACCTGCGAAAGGGCGCTGAATCGAAGCATTCAGCTGCGCCAATCCGTTGAGGCACCGTCCAACCTCACGCAACCCTCCCCCGGGTAAGGTGGCGAATGCTCACTGAGCATAAGGCGCTCCGTGTGAAGAGGGTGCCGCGCCGAGAAGACACCACACACCTCAGTCGGCGCGCGCGAGTCGAGAGTGTCGAAGAATAAACATGGAGATCAAATTACCGCACGGCCGCACGGCCAACCCCCCTCCGCCCTGGTCGAAGCAGGTCCTCTCTGCAGCGGCCCGCAGCGGCAAAAGCTCTCCGTTCTGCGCATTGTGAGTCGCACCGCGCCAAGAAAAGGGAGGTCTTATGTTGCAGCCGAAGAAGAACGGACGTAAATCGTGCAATAAAAACGCGGGCAACGCAATGGAGTGTAAACTGGGTGTGTGTGTGTGTGTGTGTGGCCGTAGCCTGTCCGTGTGCGAAGTGAGCATCGCGCGCCCGCAATCCTATGCAAACAGCAATCTCATCGACCGCCGCCGTCGTTGAGTGAGAATTGTAGCATTGCATTGATTATTGTTATGCTCCGCAACAGATTGCAGCCGCGCCGCGAAGGGTTGAGGTTGGGTTGGGTGGGTTGGGTGGCCCTCAGCATAGACGCGCGGAGGACACGGGCACGAGGGCGCACAGCGCAGTGCGGGAAGGAGTTTTCTTATGAGGGTAATTTTCTCCACCGGCACTCCGAGCCCGGACCGGTGTCGGTTGTTCCGTGGACGGTTGTATGCTGTTAACATCCACCTCTTTCTTTCCTTTTGCCATTCGCTCTCTTGTTCTAGTTCTTCTTGGCGGAGTAGTTTTAGAAATGGTTCCTGGCGCAAACAAAGGAACACGATGGCGATATTGTGAGCTCGCGCGCCATTAATACAATTATGTGCTAGTTAATAAAATTAAACATTTTGCTAATGAACAATCAACATACGTAAACAGAGTCCCGGACACGCACACACACACACACACACATTCTTGGCTGAGAACTCGGCCCTTCTTTAAATAGATTTGGCATGTTTGCGTTGAGTTCGCGAGGGGCGTTTAAAAGGTGTTCCGGAAATTGACCGAACGTGACGCGAAGATCTTCAAAGAGTTGACCCAATCACGGCCAAGGATTAGTTTTTCGAAAAGGGCCCCTATTTTCTTTGATTACATTAATTCTTTTACACGAAAAAAGTACGACAGTGTGACGAGTGTGTTGCGATACTGACAGTTACAAATATAAAAGGAGATTTTTTGAAAAGGCGACAAAATAAAATAAATACTCTGAAAAAGATTCCCACGTCTTACCAAAATTCAGTTCCAGACTTTAGCGTACTGTTTCTTTGTATCGGAACATACTTGCCGCACGGTGTACGCTTTCCTTTGAACAAACTAACGTCCAACCAGAACGAGACTTAATGGTGGTGGCGACAGATAGTGCACATAAATCTATTGTTTCATTCTTCATCTCCTGTAAGCGTTGTACTTCGTCTAGACACACACAGCAACAAGAACCCTCTCACAAGGACAAGAACAACCCTTGACAGCATAATGGCAACGGACAGAATCGAACGACTCCACCCAGCGGTCCGCTGCGGGCCTTTAATGAACAAACACTGGGACGCGTATGCTGGTCCAGCAGAACATCCCCCCCTCAGGGCCCAGAAAGGAGCAGGTCGTACGTCTCCGGTTTCAGAAGAAAAGGACACATTCCGTTCCTCGGCCCCCGAGAACCAGGTTCCTGGCTCCGCACTGCGCTGCGCCACGTTGCGGCTTATCGAGTATTAATGGGTTTTCTATCGCCCCAACACCCTTGGCCTTGGTCTTGGCCACTCGGACTTGGACATCACCTTCGGGCGGCCCACCCAGACGCTGACGCTGGACCCGGGCATGCTCGGAATGTGTGAAAAAGAAATAGCGACTGGACGCAGACGGAACACAATCGGAGCGCGCTCGCGCCATAACCATAATCATAAAACAGCCAAGTGGCCAGCCGGCGGAAAAAACATCAACCCGAACGGAATGAGGGACAACTGTTGGACACCGACTGCCGCGTCAGGCAGGACACTTTGACAGACTAAACGTCTTGCCGTATGTGGTGCCGTAGCGTGGCGAAGGATTAATTTCAAATCGATTTGCACGCCGTACGCCGTACAATGTTGAAGTGATCCTTAGTTTTTGCTTCGACTTCTGAGGGCTGTTCCTGATGTCGGAAGGCAAATCTTTCAGGATCAGTCTCCAGCTACCGGAATTGACAGCTTGGGCTTAAAAACCAGACCAAGGCTTAGAATGTCTTTGCAACGCCCGGGTAACGGCCCGCTTTGCACACCATTCACGGGCCATTTTGACGTTTGCTGCCCATCGAGACCATTGGCTCATCCCAAAACAAAAAAAAGAACGCCATACGGTGCGCGCGCTGAATTGATTAGAGCTTATTTTTATTTTGTTGCCACGGTGTAAAACTGATAATGACAGCCCTCCGGCGGCCTATCTCATCCGGTAATTGGCTTCTTGGTAATAAATTCCTGCCCCCGGAACCCCTCGAACCGCAGGAAGCGATCGGGGCCTTTGCGCGGTTTGCCCGAAACTTCTGAACCCGGGTCCCGGCCGCTGTTTTAATAAGAAGCGACCGCCACTATCTCTGTTATTAACCAATCGATCCGGAGAGTGGCGTTCGTTTTTGTGTTCCTCTTCCCTCGGGTCCCGTGGGTATTCGAATCGAACCGCACGTGTGCCTCGCGAGCCACACGCGGGCGAAGGTCTAATTGAGCCTTCCGCCACGCCGCCGAAAGAAACGAAGCGAAAATGGGTACCGTCAAAAAACAGGTCAAGGCACCGTGGACCACCACATGACTTCGCCGGGTTGGGCCACCGACTTGAGAGGCCGTGACCCGTTCCGTGACGGTCCGGCACCCCCAGGAGCAGGAGAACCCCATATGCCCCATTTTTTGATCACTGAAGGCTGAAGAGATTCGCAAACGAGGCAAACGGAAGCAAAAGTGGACACGAACCGACCGAGGCCAACCGCGAGCTAACGACGGTGTTGGGTTTCCCGGGCTCTCCCGAGCTTGTCATTTCATTTTTTTGCGTTCCGTCGTCGGGCAGCCATTTTGACCGGCGAAGGGACCGTCAGGTTGTGGTTTTCGGGACTCGGAATCGCTAAACGTTTGACGCACGGCGCCACGGTGCAACTTGGTTGCTCTGGCCGATGTCATAAAGTCAGCCAAGTCAAACCCAAGGTACGGCCGGGAGTTTTGGGTCACCAAATGGCAGTAGCTAAAACTACTGCAGGCGCAGGTGGCCACCGTATGGTGCACGGAGTGAAATTCTATCCCACCCAAGTCACCTGCCCCTTGGGTTAGAAGAGAAGCGCATTTTTTGTGCAATATAAACGGGCAAAGGTAATTTAATCGCCGAAAGGTGTCCTTGTAATTCCGCGACGGACAGCCGGGCCGGGCTCCGTGTGGCGTGTGGATTAACCGGTTCGAGGCCGGGTTTTTTTTGCGGATTAGGGACATGATCGTCGACTTTTTGGTTCGGTTTACGGGCGACTTAGCCGATGATGGCAGCCTTATTGAACGGCTTGATTTAATTTGAACGGAACATTTAATTCAATTTGTAACTTTCGGGCAGTAAGGAATCAGTAAATGGGATTAGAATAATAAATCTACAATTAGACAGTTTAGAGAATACGCCAACAGTTGGACAATTTATTTTATGACAAAGATGTCAAAATAGTGCGTAGCTCTTGTCTAATCACTTCCGAGGAGTAGATTTTGACCGATTATTGTAATAATCGGAGTTAAAGGTCTCCGTTATGTCACATGGGGAGCGCGAAACACGCGAACCCAAAGGGGGCTCGGACCTCATCAATCGAGTCCGAGCACCAATCATAACATCTTTTGTCGTTGAGTAATTATCTGTTGAAATCTCTTGATGGCCGCGGACCGTGCGCCGGAATTTCGGAATGGCAGCCGGAAGACATGTGTAACCCTTCGGAGGGCCCATTTCGCTTCATAAATTATCACACACGCAACCCTATAATTATCGGCTCTCGCCCGAAATGTTTCGTCCGTTTTTTCTTACGTCAGCCCGCGCGCGCGGATGACCGCTGCCCGGACGCGTTGACCTGAATAACGCTTGTTAGGGATGAATAAATTAGCGGATGAGATAATTATAAGCATTACTAATTTATTGGGAAAAAAGGAAGTGACCTTGATGGGCTGCCATAAATTTTATTGATTACATAAAAGTGGGAAAATAAAGAGGAGTTTTATTTAATATTTTTTTGCCCTCTTTTTCACACATCAAACGCGACGTTTATGGCGCTTTGCGTGGTTTAAAAGAAGCAAAAAAAAATGGGAACATAATCGAAAATGCAGCATCGGCACAATTCATTCCATCGACAAAGCGAATCAGAATCAGTATTGACGTTACGGAATTAAAAACACACTGGCTGGCTGGCTGGCGCACTGGGAGCGATCGGAACGAAGGACGAAAGTACATCCGGAAAAAGGACAACATGACCCACGGCAGCAGCAGCAGTGGGCCCATCAAACCACCCGCTCTCAGCCCGCCCACAAACAACAACGAGCGCAGCATATTTTTACCCCCTCACGGTCGACAATTGGCCATCGTTTGTTTGTGTTAATATTGGAGGTCGGAAAAATATTCCCGCCCGTCCGCCGGCCCGCAGCTCCCGCATCCGGGAAAGGGATCGATATCGGGACTATTTGGACAGTTGCCGTCGTCGTCGGCGTCGTAATCGCCATCCGTCGTCCATCGATGGGCCGGCTTTCTGGTCCTTGTTATCCCGGAACATGGTGCGCGCAGCACGTACGCAGCACACCGAATGGCGCTTGTTTTTCCATTTCATTTTTATCTGTGACCATTATTATTGTCACCATTATTGGTACCCCTGGCGCGGCCACGACCACGGCGGGACCTCCGCGGTTTGTCGCGCGCGCGTTTCGCCCGAGCCGGAGCAGTGGAAATCGAAATCCGAACGACGTGCGTAATTTCGATCATCAACGACGTGACGTTCGCTTAAGCCACCGATGGCTCCGGCTCGGATGATATGGGTGATACGACCGCCCGATGGGTCCCGGGTGGAATATGTTTAATGTAATTATAATGCCTGCCAAACGTGATTATCGAATTCATGGATTTCGAACGTCTCACGCATTGCCGGTTTGGCAAATCCTGTCTGACAGGATCACGCCGAATGGCGATCGACGACCGAGTAACGATTCGAGTTCGAGTTTTATGGGAGGAAAAAGGAGTCAACTCCAGGTTAGTGATAATTCGTCACGAGCATAACGGGCATAACGGGAAGGGTTCACATGATTGATTTTAAATTACACTAAAAAAGGGCTAATTGAAGAATTTAATTAGGTTTGTCCATAATCCATAAGTTTATACATCTTCGCATCTGAACAAAATAGAACTCAACGGAAGTACCTCATAACAGCCACAAAATCATACTCGACTGTAGTGCCAATCTGTCTTTATCAGAGCCCCGTGTCCCGGTTTGCCGTTGCCTTTAAACATCATAAATTCCCCGAAGCACTACCCCAAAAACCGGTGGTCTCTCTATTTTTGGGGCACATTCTAAGAAATAAACCGCATCTCTTACGCGCTGTACCGACAGATCCTGCCCCAGAAACGGTCGGGGGCGACCGATATTTTGTCAGCCGGTAGCCTTGTGGTCCCAACCGACCGAACCGACCATCTCAGCACACAGCTCTATTATTAGAGTCTTAGAGAGGCACAAGAAATGCCGGCCATATTAGCTTCGGAGCATCGCCCACTCGGTGCGCGCTAATCCTGAGCCACTCTCTCTCTCTCGCTATAGAAGAGTAGCTCGCCACAGCCTGACTTTCAACTATTCCGGACGGACTGCTGGAGGCATCGCGCAGGTGCTGAGGTGAACCACAGGAGTTCGGGCGCACCACAAACCCCAGGCCCAGGAACGCCGGCGTGGGCCACATATTCCTTTAATGGTAAACATAAACATCATACCTTCTGGCCATTGTACAGTCCCGAAAGACACACACACATACACATTCTGGCGCAGCACACGTGGCACAGTTTCCTAAATTCCTTCCTTAGATCCCGACCGCAACCATGCCCTCAGCAGGACGTCAAACAGCAACCGAATTAGAGCACACCGGCTCGGTGTGTCTGTGTGCCGTTGGTCCATCGACTCCTTGCTTGCACAGATAAACGATAATAAATGTCCAACCCGTGTGGTGCGCCCGAGGACACACGAGCCACGAGCTCTGGGAAGCGAAAAAAAGAAAAACGCTCCACGCAACATCAGCACTAACAATGTTTTCGTTCAAATTAAATTAACCTAAATATGTAACTGGTGCACCGCCAGTGCCAGCATCCTGCGCCGGTCACAAAAAGGAGGACAGACTGGTCCGACCGAGGTCCTTGCGTGCTCGGTGAACATATGTCCAGCTCCGAAGCGAGAGAGCTGCCTATCGGCTGGAAGACCACAAAAAAGCCGCACCATTTCCAATGACAGATGATAGAGCCCTGCTGTTGCTGCCGCCGGCCGCTCTTCGGGTCTAGTACCCGGCCCGGTCCGGAACTCTATTACGGCACATTCTGGCCGATGCAAAATGCTCGATGCTCTTAGAAACCAACTTTGTGTAACAACGTTTCGTTGTTCGCAACGACTCCACTCGAGGACCAAAATCTTCCGACCATTATTCCGAGTATCGTTTCCGGGCGAGTGTCCTTTGTCCGATTGTTTCTTGGGGTACCGCACAAAAACAACCCAACAGTAACAGTTAACACGGGCCCACAAAGGGCCCACCGTCGCACACTGTCCGAGGGACACAAAAAGCGAACTTGTAATTTAATTGAAACCTTTATCGAGGTGCCTCGGCCTCGGTTATCGGGCGGAAAGACTTTTCCCCGATGCCGGCCATCTTCTGCTGGCCATTGCGCATCGATCGCTGGGAGAGAGCGTCGAGGGTCGAGAAGCCAAAACTAAAAGCATGTTGTACAACATAGCAACGCAATCCTGAAAGGACGGAATAAAAAAAACAGGGAACCGAGATGGATGGCGTAAGTACATCTGCGACACCCCGTCCGCCTTGCCTTGCGGGTTTTTACGCAGCGCAAAGCCCAAAAAGTTTGCAAACACAATCAACTCGATGCGTGTGTGTCTGCGTCTGTGTCGATGGCAAAGGCACTAATGAAAGGAGCGACCGTGTGAGGAGGCTATCGAGAAAGACTGTTCGGACGTGATTCTGAGAAAAGCCCAGCACGACGATCGCACGCCGGGGTGTCCTTTATGCTTCGCTTTCTTTCCCTTTTTCTTCTGTGGGCTTTGTTCCTCCTGCCCGGTGAAATCTTCCGAGTCCTTGAAGGCGCTGTGATCAAATGCCAATGGCAACACCATATGAGGCTTCCATTCTTTCTCTCTTTCCGGGACGGGACGGGACCCCGACGACCTAACGCCAAACGATCCTTGTTGTTGGCCTTCGGTGCCGGGACGGGTGCTCCAGAATCGGTCCAGTCGCTCTTTGTGGACCGATTCGATACGGAAACCGAATTCCGCCGACTTCGACTTCGACGGGCCACATCTGGATCCGATTTGAGCGCCCAGCCCCCGGGCATGGGACGATGGCCGGTGGTACTCCACCGGGCGTTGCAGCCTTTGATGTGGGCCTCGACTGCAGCGAATGCAGTCCGGAACATTATATTGCTTGTAGCAATCGCCTTGGAAAAAGTGTGACAAAATCCCTCGAACTCGTTAGCATTTCGGGGCCTGCGATGGGAAAGGCCGGCCAAACATCAAACGAGTGCCGAACGGTGGTGTGAACTGGTTTGTTCTTTCGTCCTCCGTACCGGGCCAAGCTTTTGCGTATTAAATGAGCCTATAATCGATTAAGCACGGCCTCGTGTATCGAAGGCCAACGGGACGGTGCTGGAAGTTCCGCAAGACGGGGCAGGACACTTTCGGAATGCGGAATGCTATTTCGAAACAAATTTGGGCAATCCGGATAATCCGAATGAAAGGTGGGAACCACACCACAAACAGTCTTGTGAAGTCCACTAACATTTAACGAACCAAACTTTTGAGGTTAGTGTCTAAATACCGACAAGTATCGGAGCGTAAATAATGTGGCCTCGCCGAGTGCATCGCGTGGGTTTTTGCGGTGACAAATGACCAAAGAATGCATTACACGCCGCAGTCATAGCGCACCATTAAGTCATACTTTCGATCCTAATTTATCGGTTTCGCTCTTGCGGGCCCCCCTAAATCACACCTCGAATCAGTGAATTATTTGGCCAATTTGCCACAAAAAACATGCCACGGACCCGTGCCATGCCAACGCCACCCACTGGAACGAGACGAGGTGTGTGAACATTATTTTGAGCGAAATCAATAAATTATGATAAACCTTCGCGGGGTGTGCCAGCAAACGGTGCTGGTCATCATTTGTAGCTCCGTAGCCCGAAAACAGCGAATCCTTTCTTATCGGAGTCCCTGGGACCGAAGGAACCGAAGACCTGCGCTGCGGGGCCGTGCGTTTATCACATCGCGATGCGCAATGCAACCCGCGGGCGTAGGGTTCGCTTAATCGCGTCATAATTTATTATTCCATATCGGCGAACAGCGTGCCGGAATTCCGCCCGCTGCTGCCCGGAATTGCTGCCCGGACAACACCCGACCGACACGACCGAAACGACATCTTGTCCGCCGCGTTACTCCTGCCGAAGACGCAAAAATAATTGGCACACACCACGGCGGAATGCGCGGATTGGAATTGGCGATCGGCGCAGATCGAAGATCGAGAACGGCAGACCGGCGGCAAAACGGCAGAAGTCAACGTGCGAGCCGTTGGCCGGGACCGGATCCGGTTCAAATGTCGATTATCGCTGTCGGGGAGCTCGTAACGCGCGATGAAATGTGTCCACGGTTTGGTCCACGGCTTGTAATCCCCGATCGTAACGACGACACTGAGCGGGATTTCGTTGATTAAAAAAGTCCACGATCCTTCCGGTCCCGCGGGGTGGAGGCGAGGTGCGAAGGCTATCTTCGCCTGCGCCCTGTGGTCACCTGCGCCGCGTTCGGCGGACCGGTGGTGAGAAGACGCTGATTCTCACTGTGGCCCTTTCTTGTGCGCCGCATATGTCTTTCGTTCTTTATCTTTATTTTTAGTTTTATCCACTCCGTTCGGTTATCCGCGGCCAGCGGGCCACAGGAACAGCAATACCTTTTCCCGCGCCCAACCCGAACAGTAAACCCCACGGCGGACCTGTCCTCAGCCTCCGTGCCTCGGACGGTCCGATGGAAAGAGAGAAACATAAATTGATTGCGCCATATTCGGCACCCAAAAGGAGGCACCGAAGACCCAACGACGGGACGGGACTTGTGTGTCCCGGGCGCTTATCGACACCTCGCATCAGTTTATCCAAATGTGCGAATAAATGTTTTATTGAATTAGCCCGGCGAATGGCGGCCGGCCGGCCATGTCGTGACAATAATGTCACACGCCGCGCCGCGTGCGTCGGCCGAGCCTTCACGATCAATGTCACCGCGGGGCGGACCCCACAGGACCTGGGAGTTTCGGGACTTCACTGCGCCGCCGTCGGGGCCACCAGAGCCAGGGCCACCGGGTGATGGATATTTGAATGAACGTATTTTCTATTCATTAAATTCTTCCGAGCGGCGAGAGGAGTTGTCGCTGGGGCCGCCCGTCACAAACGTCAAGCGTCTTGTCCGGCGCGCGTCGGCGGATTAACACACGCGCTCTCGGGCGAAGGTCAAGCCAAGGAACCCGGGGCGGGGTGCTTGGGGGCCGAGAGAGTGTAAAAATCGTGAGCTTGTCAGTTGGGTGTGCGATTAGAAGAGGGAAGCAACAGCGCCGTCCGCCGACCCTTCGTAAACGGTCCATCTTCCCAGAGGCACTCCGGCGAGGTCTGGGTCCGAGTCCGGGTGTGGCGTCGAGTGGCACGAACCGGCAGCAAACCGCAGCGCAAATCGATTCCCATCGGTCGTCGGCCAGCCAGCCAGCCAGCCGGTTTGAGTGGTGGTTTGTGTTGCCCACGAAGGCTCATGAGGAGGGCGTCCCGTGCCCCAGGGCGGTGGGCCACGCGAGTTCATCGAAGGATCATCTTTCGTAGGAAACACTTCGGTCAGGTGCTTCGGCCAGGGCGGGGCTGGGTGCCGGGCGGCAGTCCATTACCACAACGGCACGTTCCGGAAGCCGCAATGTGAATATGCATTAAATCAAATGGACTTTGAGGCTTCTGTCGTGCGCCACCCGGGAACTCTTGGGGTTGGTGGTCCGGGCGGCCGACCGAATGCAGGCAGGTTGCAATGGTGGCAACCCGTGGTCGCCGGAAAGGTGTTCTTAAATTACAAATAGTTTGCAAATTTAACGACTCGCAGCTACGTAAACGAACGTTGCGTGTTGCGGGGGGTTTCAATTGATTTTAAACGCCATCGGTGAGGGGATGGCTATTCCTGGACATGTCCTGGGCTTCGGTCCTTTTCTTAATGTTATCAAACATAGGGTCAGATTTTGACTCGAATTAATCTTATTTATGTCCCTCAAATTGTGTAGTAATTTTGTCCGGCAACATTCCTCTGTTTTGTAGGGATTTTGACAGGAAGATTGCAGTAACATGGGCCAATTGGTAAGTTCTTCTAGTGTAGTAAGTTTTAGTATTAAACTTTAAGACACTACCGACGTGGCAACGCTTCGAGTTACTTTAACGACACTTCATTTGGAAAGCCTTTGCCTTGGTGTCGTGTGTCCAGGAAACAGCTTCACCTTTCTCCGGTGGAAAGGATGAGAAATTAGCCATCTCGAAGAAGTAACTCCCATTCCGGGCGAGAACCACAATCCTGCCTCGCCCAAAAAGGTACCGCAGTCACTAAATTATGTGAACCCCTCTGCGAGATCCCTCGGCAAAGAATTCCTGTTAATCCGTCTTTGAAAAACTGGCCCCCGTTAAGTCACCACAAATCACGGCCCGCTGTTCCAGCGAACGACGGAAGTGCGTTCCTTACGACTTTACGCGAGCGCACCCCGACGCGTAATCCCTTACCGCATGCGAGTGCCGAACAACATTCTGCCCGGCTCATTTATCATGTCCTGATTCCCTGCCCGACCAGCCCGGTGGTCCCATATCTCGGCGGGGGAATTTTCGCAGGCTCAGCGAATCCTTTCGACCTTCACACTGCGGCTGGGAGGATATAATTCGGTAAACAAATCGCATAATTGAGTATAATCATCGTCTGGAATCCATTTCTTGGCCCGTGTGTGTGCGTGCCGTCGTCGCCATTACTTGGCCGTGGCCGAGGCCTCACCTTTGCTCCCCACTGGCTGGAGGCCAACACTTGCAGGAGCGGGAAAAATCATGGAACCGCACCGCACCGTCCGTCGGAGCGTCGGAAAATATTTACATTTTCAATTTCATGCCATCGTCTTCGTCCTTTCGGTGGGAATGTCCTTTTGTGAATTCCTTCGTCGTCGTCGTCAGCACCGTCTCGCAGATGCCGTCGTCGGAGTGACGGCGAATGTCGGGTTCATCTCTCATCAACCCCCCCGCCGCGTGCTCGATTGGGGTTGCGAGAGGGTCGTGACGATTCCGAATTCCGGCACAATCAAAGCGGACACAAATCGCGTCGACGCGAGGACCAATCGCGTCGACGCAACCCAGGAATGGGAAAGACAGAGAGAGAGGGCGTGCGACGGAGAGATTACAGGGATTATTAAATGTTGACGAGCGGGATATAAATCATCCACACCTGTGACCAGTCGCGCATCCGTGTGACGTGCCCGCGAAGGATGCTTTCACCCCGGACAGCAATCCGGGAAAATCCGTTCACATTTGTTCGGGTGCGACGTGTAAACATCAAGTTTATTGTCGTGACGCGGATTGCGACGACTTGCCAGACAGATGGCTCAACCTCACCAGCGGGAGAGGGAGTCTTGGAAATGGCGCAGACAAGAATTCGACATCATTTGAGGTTTATTATAGACGCGCAATGCCGAATGCCGAACTCAAAATAGATCAGCTTTTGCGGGAACGTGACTTTGTGGAATTCGAATTCAGGGACCTTCCACGCGATTCTTTGGGCGATCAACGACATCTTGAATTTTTTTGGTGTTGCATTAAGTATTGAATGATTTAAAGTAAAGAACTTAAGAACTCTTGGCCCGGTGGGAACCTTAACATTGATGAAGACTCCAAAATCAGAGCAGAGATATCATAGAACGGTGTTGTGACCTAGCCTCCTTTGTTGTGATTTTGTATTTATCTGTCAGACCATCTGTCAAAACCACCGAAGAGACGACCAAGGTTCGCACAAGACAAACGGATCCTTCACGTCTCTCCGACACAAGGTTCATTAACCTAACGATCAAAGCCACGGACTGGGTTCTGGGTTGGCAAAATTTCAATCAAAAACGCAACCCCGTAAAACACCATAAACCATAAACACCTTCCCCTTAAGCAGTTGACCGATGGCCGCGAGCCGCCCCCCGGGGTGACATCAAAAGCCGCGCCAAAGGAAGGATGTCGGGTTCGGGTCGGCTATTTATGCATAATGCTTGCTCTCGCGGGCCCCTCGCGGCCGACATTCTGGTCGCCTTAACCACCTTTAAGTTACGCCTTTTTGTAAATTAGATTGTGATTTATTAAGTCCCACGCAGCGCAGACTGTGGCACCGCCAGCGCGCGGCGCGTCCGGTGTCCACTTAATCAGCAGATCCATAAAAATGGAGATCATTGGCGCTCCACGTTCCGGTGGGCGTCCCCGGGCCCGGCTGTTGTTCCATATGCATACGTGTTGTTCCTGTCGTATTGTGTCGCTCACGGAAGCACGCACACCGTGCGCTTGCCTCCTGCCGGGAAGCAGATCGTGAGCATAACAGCGCTTCGCCGACGTTATTTATGTGGCCCTGATTCCGAGCGATTGTTTCCGCCGGGAGGCAATTTTTCTTACCGCGCCGAGCGGCGGTATGCAGGTGCAGCGAAAAGTTCCAACGAACCCACCGGGATCGAAGTGAAGGTCCTCGCGTACCTCGGTGGCCACCGGTAGGTGTCTTTTCGATCCACCAACACCTTTAATCAATCGCGAGCGGTGCTTGTGATTACGATTATTCCCCGCGGCCGGATTAGTGTCCACGGCCTCGCTCTCGATGACATCTGAATGGTTGCACGGCTGGCGGATCTTGCGAGGCAACCATTTGTTGTCCTCGCAGCCTCGCAGCCTTAAGGGCTATCAGTGGCCGGGCGGTCAACAGATTGCTACAAACTGCGGGTTGTGTGAAGCTGAACAACAAAGCGGCACCAAGCACGAGCCAGCCTCGAAGCCGAATCCTGGCGCATCCTTTTATGTTGCACAAGATGTCAAGATTAGTGCAGGGAACACGGGGCAACTACGGGTTTGATGGCTACCCGAAACTGGGGTAAAATTAGGGGCACGCCTTTTTATGGACTCTAAGTGCAGCGCCGAGAAGCCGGGGTCTGCGAATCACCTGCTGCCATGAGTTGGCCCTTTTGGCCCACGGGACTTCGGTCATAATTTATGAAGTCAAACAATCGAAAGCCACGGAGTGAGCCAGTCAGCCTGTGCCTTTATGCTGCTGCCGCATTCCGCTCTTCTGGAGAAAAAAATCAAAAACAGAAACGAAGAAGTTCTGGATCGCAGGGTCACTCCGGGTTGTCTACGCCCTCGCCGCGCTGGCTTTTAGGGCACCCCAGCACCAGTACGAATGGCAGCACCAAATTAGCAGGTACCTGGGAACTGTTTATGTTTTTATGGTGTGCCTCCGTGAGTGCGATGAGTGTTGCATGATACATCCAATTTTTTTCCCTTGTCTCCTATGGGCCAATCTAAGGTTCCAGGAAAAAGCGAAGAAAAGCTGCGACCTCGCCGGGGGCCTTCCGTGCCGAACGCGTTCTGACGTTTGATTCTCATGCGCCAAACGGGAACGTCAATTTGAGCGCCAGGGTGAGATGTGGCAAGTTCTTGGCAATTGCATTTAAATTGCTGTTTGCCCTACTTAGCTTTAGCCCTTGCCAGGGCAGGTCCCTGTTGTTCCGGAACAGTTGGCCTGAACGGGAGTCGGGAGCTTATTAAGGTCACAGGTTTATCACAAGTTTTAGAACCGCATTCTGACCGACGAACTGGGGCCGTTTAAGCTTATCGTTAATTAATTCGCTGCCGAATCCGAAGGCACCCGATGGCACCTCAAGCGTTACTAACCGATACGGTACGGTGTGGTTAAAATGTAACCATTTTTGTCTTGTTTAATAAATAAAACCTTAAAGTCACACCGCCGAGCCGTCCTGTGGCGACTCCTCGTAACATTTTCACAGATAATGTCTTTCTTATGTTAAAACTATTGGCCCGAACCAGCAGCCGGAGCAGCTCCCCACGCTCTCGGTGGTGGTAATTTTCATAACTTTTGAAACACACACACACACACAAAATTGAGATATCATGTTTTTGACCCGACCTGAAACCACATGGGGCGCCATCGAGGGGATCGTTAGTTTGGTAGTTTTATTCGCCCATCGCTGTGTGACGCTTCCGACGCGGGGAGCACCGGGAGTGGTAGGTCCCCCTGCCAGGATGGCCCTCGTGTTCCGGCGAGCATGGCCAGTGAAGTAGCCCAGCAGAGGCATAATGTTGAGATAAGGGAAAGCAATAGTGATAAGAGATTCTGGAGTCCAGGCGGGCGCAATAGTGCAAGACCAGCATTTAATCGAAACGTGCTTAGGAACTCCCTTTGCTTTTACCTCATTTTCTACCTAACGAGAGTTGAGTGTCATTGTTTAATTTTAATTTTCTTGGTTTTCCCTTCAAACTTATGATAAATGCTTGACTTTTAAAAAAATCTCCAACCAACGTTAGCCAAAGTAAACCCGGAACAACCCGGAGCAGTGAAGTAGTGCAGTAGATCCCGCATTCCCCGGACTCCTTAGAATTAAATGAACTATTTACATACTGGAGCAGTCAGGAACGAATTTTTGTCCCATTATCCCGCAATCAGCAATGCGGTCCCAACGCACGCACTACGCACCATAAACGGGGACAAATTTCTGCAATGGCCCATAGCCGTGCGGTCGACCACGTACCACTCCTCGCAAATACCTCCAACGGTTTAACACCAATGGTGAAATATTTTAATCCACATCCCTCTGCTACGGACCGCTCTCCTTGAAGATCGCCTAGAAAGGCTCCGCTCCGGAGGAGGTCCTGCAGGTAAGCAGCGATGCGTAACGACCGTGAAAAGCGTGCGTCCGGGCGTTGGCCCTCGCAATAATGGAAGTATAAATAAATAATTTTTCACATTTCCCAAAACCGGCAAAATGCGCAACAAAAAGCAAGAAGAGAAAGAGCATCCATATTTATACGCTGACCACCGTCTCGCCCTCTGTTTCGTGCCCATTATTTTTGGGCTGGCCGGCGGTGGCAGCGGATTGGCTTTTTACGCTGCTTCGATCGATTTTTTTTTGCGGGGAACCCACCCCGTGAAGCTTATTTGTCTGGCTGGCTGTCGAATGCCGCCGGTACTGCAGGCTGCCTTAACGCCCTTTCGGCGGGCGGGGGCCACTTCCGTCGGGCTGTGCGAAAACAAAAAACCCGAGGCGAGTATCGACCATAATCCGGAACAATTATCCGTCGAAGGGAGCAGCAGGTCGCTCGACCGGCCCAAAATCCTTGCTCTGGATCCGCCAGCTTAGTTCGATTGTTCCCGGCGATGCGCTCATTGCATTTTGTGTGCATTGTGCGCCCAACATATGTAATCGCCATCCCGGCGGCGATCGCCGTTGCAGTGTTGGCCGCCGAGCCGAGAGATGTTATTTTTAATTTTCTTTCCCCGCTTTTTGGGCGGCCGGCGGTGGCAAGGAAGCTTAAGCCGGGTTGACGCGTAGCCCGCGGGTGGGTTTTGTTTGCTTTTCGGCTCCCGATTGCCATTGACTGGCGCAAACCTCGGTATCGGTTGCGGATTAGAGAGCCGGATCTCGAGCGCAAAACTCGGTACAAATGGCGTGCGTGGAACGGAATGCGTCTGGCTGCACTTTGTTGTCGTTGTTGTTGCAGTGAATGAATGAATGCAACGCCCGTTTCGGGTGCAGCTGGGTCAAGGCGTATCTTGAAATAGAATAAAACCCGTCGGGTTAAGCATTGAAAAAGTAACGGGAGAGCATAACCCGGTTGGGCGTAATTCTTGTCACCTCCTTTACTTTTAATTTCTGGTGCATTCGAATGCGTGAAGCCTTTTCGGAAGGGTCCTAAAACTTATGTGAGCCTGTTATAAATGCAATGCGCAGCGTTTGATAACTTGTAGCGATCACTGCGACGAGTGTCAGCATAAAGTGTTGTAAAGTATTTGATACTGATCTTGCTGACCATTCGTTACCTAATTCAATTCCTCGTTTGGTCGAACTCGCCCCCGACCGTAAGAACGGATTAAAGAGACAAAACCCCCTTCAAGCCCCAGAGGTGGTGCACCTGCCATCAATCTTCGATCGCATCGATATCGAATTCTTTCGAACATCGCCGTTGTCGTCGTCGTCGTCGTCATCGTTGTCGCAGGGATCGATTTCTTTCGACACGTTACAAACGGACCCAACACACGCGTCCGACCGCTCACTTCTCCTAAGTGGCCACTAATGTAATCATTTCCCATAAATTAATTCCACATCGCGCTTCGGGCCGCGAAGGTGTAACTCGCGGCCACCCCGGGTCTCGGGTCTCTGATTCTTCGAACGGAGAACAAAGTCGAACAGAGAAGCGAGCTGGAAGCTGGCCAGCACCGCGAGGACCGCGTCTCGCGTGGGGTATCAATTACATTTCTAACAAATTATATTAACTCTTCCACTGCGCGCTTATCGGGCGCTAGGGATCTTTGGGCGCTCGAGTCACCGGACCGGACCGGGAAGCGCAATCAGTCGAAGCAGCGAGCGGTCCTGCGAGCCACGGGATCACCGTCACGATCGCCCACCGGGTTAGCTGGCTCGCCGGCATGTCCATCAAAACCGCTTAACCAGAAGCCACCCTTTCTCCGGCAAGCATCCGATGGCGATGGCGAGGATCCATTTAAAGATTTAATTTGTCGCATCCCTCGGAGCCCGGCGGGTCTCTCGATAACGAATGGATATTATATTTCACTTGCTCGCCCGGGGTCTGTGTCTGGGGCAAATGAAAGTAATTGTGCAGGCGGCTCGTTAGCATACCACCCCCGGGTAGTCGGTAGTCGGTTTCCGACCTCGAGACTCTCGAGACTCTGGATCTTTGGCCCGGGTCGCGGGTGTCGCGGGGAGTCAATAGCTGCCACCAGTGGGTGGATGCCTTTTTTTGCATAAAATTTTAATCTTCGCCAAAGACTTCTCTGCTGTTTGGTGGTGAAGGAGAGGAAACAACAATGTCCGCGGGGGGGGCTCAGCGTAGCTCAGTTTATGCATTTGCCCATCGTAAGCAACAGCTGGTACTGGTCTGGCCGTGCCGGCTGGCTGGCTGGCTGGCTGCGTTTCCGGTTGATTACATTTGCGTCCGTGTTGGAAAAAGTTTTCCGTTTTTAATTAAATGGCGTACACGGGAAAGTCTCAAAATTAAAACACACACTTTGCCAGATTGTTTCGTCCGTTTTTTTGTGGTGTGTGTTTTGATCCCAAATCAAGTGCCACTCGGTGGCCGAAAACGCGGCTCAACTGTGGGTTGGTTGGTATTAAAATAGTTGTCCGCTGTTGAAGAGAGTAATAGTTCCGATAGTGGCACTTCGTCACATCGTAACTCCTTTCTTTCCTTTTGCCGTTATTTTTGAGCATTTTCCAGTCATTTTACTTGCTGCCAAGATGATCCGTTACATACGTTGTCAGGTCTTTTCACTTTCATCGTACAAAAACGGACACCAAATGTTACACATCCTGTTTTTTATCTCGGGTGCCGCTTTTTGGGGCCGCTGCCACACCGATGCCGAGGACGCCCCGAACGGAGTTTCGGTTCATGGCAGACACTTCATGAATGATTTCGGATAGAGAAATCACACTCCAAAGCAGCAGCGAGCAGTAAACGCCAACTACGATGGCGGCAACAAAAGGACGACGTCCTGCTGATGGGCAACAGAGGTCCCAGTACAGGGATCGAATATCGCTTTCGGAAACGATCGCACTAAGGCGGCGCTTCCGACACTCCGACAAAACTGTGAAACAATTGACTTTTAAGCACATTTGCCTTTCACAAAGGACGAAATAAAATCAAACTGCTACCCATCCTTACACTTCAATCAATAGAAAGAAAAAAGGCAGAATCAAGCACCAAAAAGGGTCCGACAAATCACTGAACGGAAAAAAGGATTCCAATATTCAAATGTTACGATCATCGCGCCAAGCGCCAAGAGGACTCCGTCCCTTCGTCCGCCCGTTGGCATCGGGAATAGGATCTGCTTTCGTTGGCGAAATCAACCACTTTCGTCACTTTGCGTCACCTTCGGAACAAAAGGGGGTGAAAGAAAGAAATGTTCTCGCTTCGATGCGAAAATGTCGGGGATTGACCGAAGGAGCCAAAGCCCCGGCCCGGTCTGCTTTGGAAAACTCGATTACCGCATAATGCGAAAAGATGTCGGAAAAGTTTCGCTTCGAAAAGTGTGTACTTCGGGACCTGGTGCACTATCGGCCCGCATTGGGCATGGAATTGGCAAGAAACGGTATGGGTCTTTGAGTGTGGAAAGTGTACTAAATTCTAAGGAGGAATTTTTTTGTAATTGGGTTTTCGGTGTCAATATTTTGGACTGAACCGATCGGTTCTTATCCGCTACTGAGTGTGCCAAGAACCTGACCACGACTTGAGAACTGCCCGCCTTTGAACAACCCACTGTGTGAGGCGTGTGTCACCGGCTGACCCACCAGACTTTTGAGCGGCCAATAAAACTTTGTTGGCCCGCCCGGACCTCTCGCACTCTCCAAGCGGACCCTCCGGAACGTCTAATGCACTCCACAAAAGGATTTATAAATTATGCACACCAAAAAACCGACGGCCAAGAAGTAATATTACAAGCGCGCCGGGCAGACCACAAGACGCCCACCGCGCCCGCGACGCCGCACGGAGCCGGAGAATAAATCAAAAAAGTGTCGGAAACGGAGTCGCTTCCCGGAGCCGCTTGACGGGCCACCAGCCGGACACGACCAGCCCCGAGTTTGACATTGACATTTGATTATAAATTCCACTGCTGCTGCGGTTGCGTTTCCGGCGCTCCGGGTCCAAATTTCACCGATGACATCTCTCCTTCGCCGAGTTGGCCTGACAGTTGGACCAGACCGAAACCAGATTTTCTGTCACCGGCGTGGCACTTTGTTTCGGACGACCTCGGAGCGATTTTCTTTCGGTGCCCGGGCGATCCGGGCAATGGTAATAAAATTTGTCCTTCAGCGTAATTTGCCTTTTCGGCCTCGTAGAAGTACGGGCGGACAGACGAAAAGATTATCAACTACAGGACCGGGTCGGATTTGGAAGCGGTCACCGAAAAAAAAGGCCAAGACGGACCTGTCGCTGCAAAAGGTCCGGCCGTCGGCGGAGATGAAAGATATCCCGTAAGGCCCGTCGTAAGGACCGCAAGGAGCTCGGTGGCTCGTGAAAGAAAGTTCATTTAACTTCTGCGACCGAATGCGACCACCACCGCCGCCACCAACAGGGCACCAACCCGGAAAAGAAAATGGCCGGCTCTTGGGCTCAAACGGTCATTACCTTGGTGAGTTTATGGATTTTGCGGGCGTCCGCAAAAAGGATCACCGCCGGAGAGAAGCATCGTTCTTTATGCGCATCGTTCCGACGGCCCGAGGATGTCACCAGCACACGCACAGTCGCACACACAAGAGAGATAACGAGGTAATAATGATAATGAATCTGTTAGCAGGGCAATTTGTTGTCGGTGTTTATGTGGCTTACCCCCGGGCCGGTGGCCATTCAAGGACACACTGTCGTGGGGTCCCCAATAACGACGATGACGATGATGGGCCAATAAGTAAGTCTTCGATTGTGGCTCCCAAGGTCAAGAGCAGTCAATGGATTCCACCCCGGATTGGTTGCTCACTTTGCGTCACCAGCGCCCCCTGGAGTGTGCCATTTTCTTTTGGAAGGTATTTCCACGAATACTGTCACTGTGAGGTGAACGAGTTGGCAGCTTCCTCAAGTTGCGTCACCGTGTCCCCAGTATTCTGATAACAAAATACCGCCACAGAATGGCGCTCCCGGAATCCTGACTGGGGAATCCGCACGCAAAAAGGCTTCCCGATATTGTTGTGCCGGATATTGTGCGGGTTCTCCGAACGAGGACACAATTGCGAGGATGCGAGAAATTTGCTTTATTAAAAAATAATATCACTCACAATAGTGCGAGAAGCCCGGGGCCGCTTCGAGCTATCTGCTGTACGTACAGCCTTTTTTTCTTTTGGACAACAGAAGTACAAGCGATTGCGCGTCTTTCTCGGCCGAGTGGCCAGCGCCGTCCATCGACAACGAGGCCCCGAAGGCTACATGCGCCCCTTTTAGAGCTTAGGTTCGAAGACGAACTTCGGGAAGCAAAGGGCCCGCGGGGCTCAGTTTTCAGGATTCACGTGGATCGCGTGGCCTCCGATCGCGTGGCTGTGGGTGAGCTGTGAGTGGGCAGCGCTGACTGCTGCAACTCGTTTACATATTATTAAACATCTTCCGGAATGGCCGGGGCCGGGCCGGGACTCGTGCTGCCGTTCGCCGAGCCGTGCTGTACACGGGAGCCATGTTATGAGTTTCGGGCGTAGGATGAGAAAATATTTGCTACATGAACCTATTATCCTGGGCTGGGCCCGCCGGCCATTTCTCGGCGTCCCCGGTAGGCCCCACAGTTGAAGATGTTCACCGATTTTTTCTTTTAGCCGGTGACATGCCGGTGCCCGATTTGGCGCACGCTGAAGGGCGAGCAATTAAAGATTCTTTCGATGTTCGATGTTATTTTATTCGCCGTCTTTTTTTGCATCCGACAGCACAGTACATCATAGCGAAACCAAAGGGAGCATAAATTAAACATTAAACGAGAGCGCCCGTAACGCGGCCTTTCCGGTTAGTTGCATAAAGAAAACACGAGCGATTGAAACGATATTTATGAAGAAAATCATTCCGTAAGCTGCCGCATACTTTATAGGAAGTTTTTTTTTTTAAGAAAACGGTATAAATTAATTGAAAATGAACGAATGTTATCATTCGGACCGATCATCGAGTACCATTAATCATCCGTTTTATGAGGACTGCACTAAAATCGATCAACCTTGATAAGTTTTTGTTTGTTTGTGAGCCCTCAAAGCCCAGAGGATCCCAAAAAAGGAGGTTCTGAGACGTTCATCCCATTCGTTGATTGACTTTTCCGGCTGGCCCGTCCGGCCAACAATTAATAATAACTTTATTTATGCGCACCCCAACACAAAAGAGGCGGATGGTATTAGTTAAACCAACACTCGAGCCCAACGGCACCAACACCAACTCCCGAGAGCGCGCCCATGACGGAAATGAGCCAATATAATAAAAAGCACTAAAAATGGCGTTAATTTTATGGACTGTTGCACACATAATCGGGAATATCCGTTTCGGCCACGACGCGCGCGAGAGCCCTCCGGTTTGTTGACAGTTGATAGATGTCTCTACATATGCGCTGCCGTGGCCAAGCCATGTTCTGGTGCTGGAGCATATTCTGAGCATCACACACACAGCTGCTGGCTGGGCAAGGTGCGCGTGGCCACCGAAGCGAAGCCACGACCACTCATTTCTTGGCATCGCCCGTAGCAAGCAAGCAAGGTGGGGGCCAAAGGGGTGGCCAACAATGGAGCCCACAACGAGCAATTTCATTGGCTGCTAATTAGCTGTGGCCGCAAGAGGGGCAGGGCACAGAATTAGCATAGAACGCGGCGGCCTGAGAGGCTCCCCTGGAGCAGAACGATGTTCACAAAATGGTCGAAACAAGTGTGCCAACAGCACCGCGTTCTTGAGATCTCCCAAAAAAGACCATTTTCTATGGCGGGCGAGAGAATATTGAGAAACCATTGCATGATGGTGTGGTTTTGCGTTTTAAGGCGTAATGTTTTATTCATAAAGCCAATCATAGAACCAGTATCTGTGGCGTTGGCAAGTTCTCTACGGTTCCGATGATGCAACAGACGCTAGGCGCTGGATGTTTCATTTTGTATCTTTTCGGAATAATCTTTCCGGTAAGATGGTGAGTGAGTGAGGTTAAAATTGTCCAGATTGCGAATTTAACGAAACATAGCTCGGCATTTTATGCGTAACATGCTCGGGCGGCGGCAATGGAATGCCTGGAACGGGCCCCTAATTTAAGCTCTAATTCAGACCTCAAACTGCTGCCGGGCGGCTGCGCTCCATTCATTTCGATTTAAATTGTGGAAATTGGAAGATCAATCTTGTGAGACGCATCGCACCTCTTTAACGGCCATTTTGTGGTGGTCGCTATGCAAATAGACACCACCATCTGCATTGTTTGCTGGCTCATTGTTACAATTTTTTTTCACCGTCGCTGGCTGGATTTCGAGCAACTTTTCTCACCACCTTCAAACCATAACGCCAATTAGCGCCAAAAGGAGAGCAGACCTCCCCGAAAGACCTGTTGCTCATTAATCAAGCCCGCCCGCGTGTGGCCAGGACCTGCCAGACGGGGACACACCGTGCACATTCGGTCACTTCAATCGAACGAACAAACAAAGTAGCTTCATAACGGCCTCAGCAAGTCATTTCCTTCACAATGAGCGGACTCACTTAAGGAGGCTCCGCGCGGAACGGAAGCCCTCGCTGCTGGTGCGGGAAACCCTTTTTTGTTCGGTCTCTCGGGCTCGGCCCGCTCGGGTCCTCTTGACTCTTGACCTCCGACGACCAACATTAATCACGTGGCCATTTCCGTCGACACAGGTGCGGAAGATTTCGGTAGGCCCCGGTCGGTCCGGAGGCCGTCTTATTGTAAATAATATTGGATGTTGGAAGGAAAAAAATACTTTCACACTCAATTATAACATGAATAATGATAATTATCGCCACCCGCGGCCCTCGGCGGACTTTCGTATGCTAGGCGCGTTTCTAGAATACACTTACACCCGGCCAGTCATTGGAACGCCGCGTTGTCTACGCGTTGAGGCTCTTATGGTTCCACTTGAATGTACTGCCGGCATACGCAGCGGAGACCAAAGAGGAACCGCCTGGACCTCCTTCGAAGGCGGCCGGCGGAAAGAATGATCTTTTCCGCGTCATCCGCGCCGCGTCCGTTCGGGTGTCCTTTTTCCGGGAGGGCCCTTTCGCTTCGAACCCTATTCCGAACACCACTTTCTTTGACATTTCCTCAAGCATTATTTACAAACGTGGTTCCAGTCCGTGGTTCGGTTCGTGCGTCCGTCTCGTATTGCCGCGTTCCCGAAAGAGAAAACCATAATGCGCAAGATAACGCGAGCTGATGCGTGTGGGCTCAGCGCTCCGTTTTCGAAGGATTTGGGGTGCACATGGCAAATGGTTACAAACAAGATGTTACGAGTTTTGGTTCTCAAGGGCAACATGCTGCTGCTATGGTGAAGGCCACTTTCACTCTGCTTGATTTTTGTCACCAAACCGACCCGAGAGCAGTGGAAGAAATTATGTTTGGTGCCACAATTCAATTTTGTTTTCAAAAAACTTCATTGAAATAGTGTCTGCGTTTCCATTCACTGTCTGTTGCGGATTACAGAAAACATTTAATTTTCTGTAATCATATTTCATTTTTTATTCAATAAAGGTCTGATTAACGGATATTTTAAACAGGGGCGAAAAGATTAAATTGAGCAAGAAAGGTCGGAGAGTCAATACGGAAAACTAAGATCGTAAATGTGAAAACGGCTTGAGTCGATCGTCGATGATGCTCAAGTGATCGTGGGCTAGATAGAAGATGCGCGTTTGAGGAAATTGTTCAGCTGCATAATAACTAAACCTGAGGAGAGTAATCCTAGTGAACTTGGGTTGAAGGGTCTCAATGCGATCAATCCATCGCAGATGTTGCGGAAGTTGCATCCTACGCATCCTCAAGGATCGGAACAGGTCGGACAACATAAATTTAAACATTTTATGAACCTTCTGCAAAACTTCCAATTCTTAGCTCGGGTTTGTCACATCTTGTATTATGTCATATGATGTTTCTTAAATGCTTGCATATGAAGATTGTAATATTTATGCCCATTGTCCTGAAGTTAGTTCAAAGTTGTGCTTGAACATGTTATGATTTTGATGACGTTTCTTTATTTGTATAAATTAGTGATTGGTTATAAAACATTTCGTAAATTTCTTAAGCCCACCTTTCCGAAAACCTCACGAAACAGTCTATGGCCAACCGTTCGCAAATAAATAAATCACATTCCAATGCCATTCCTAGTGAACCGTAAACACACGAACTAATGCCCCGTGTTAGCGCGTGTTTCGTGCCGGCTCCTGACAATGTTAACAATCGGTCCCCGACAGCCCCGATCAGCAGCCGCGAGGTGGCAAAAGCCCACTCCCCACGGACCACCGCGACAATAGTCAATTGATTCCCTTGCGACAAAATTGCCACTACTTTTAAGGAACAAAACAAGCATAAACATGAGCGGCGGCATAAGATGGGTCCGGGAACTACACAGAAAAAAACCTCCCATGCCCGAACGTGCTGAGAATCGGCGGCCATCGGCGGGCCGCACCGCACAAATATGGTACCGCCACACAGACCGTCATCGAACCGGAGCCCTCTCTCCGGGGCGGTCCCGTCCCGGCGGCCACGGGAAATTATTTCATTCCGGATGCAGCGTTAAGGATAAAAAATTGAATACAAAACATGGGCCCGGCCCAGTGTGCGATGGGAAGAAAAACCACCCGAAACAGCCCCACAGATCGATCGCTGATCGTCAGAGAGAGAGAGAGAGAGAGAGGAAACAGCATAACAGAGCATAACACTGGTAGCCGTGGCGTGCCGGTGGCGGCGGCATTCAGCGGCAGTCAGTCAGTCCGTCAGTCAGCCCCCGGACCCCGCCGACTGTTTGTACAATTTCACGCCCGCGGTGAGCATAAAGAATCGTCGGGAAGGAAAATCGTCTTCTCACCTTTTTCCGCTTCGCCTCCGGACCTCGGCGGGAACCGAATTTCGGTTCCAGCATAAGAAGCATTCCGCGCGTCCGCGGTTCCTGGCTCACCGACGACGACGACGACGATGATGACGATGATCGAGAATCATGCCGTTTGATGATCGAACCGATCGACGCGCGGAGCCTTCCCCCGTGTCCCTCCGGCTCCCGGACGGTCACATCTCTCAACGCCACGCCGCACCGCGCCGTGTTGAGTTTGTTTCAAGTGTAAATCGATCGAATCCAATACAATAAATTAGCATCAAAGGCATCCGCCACACAGCGAGCGCGCGCGATCGAGCGTTTCTTGGCCTTCGTTCGGTCTTCCGTCCATTTTCTCGACTTCTTTGCACGCTGCTTCGCGGCGCGATCCTTAAAACCCTGAACCGAACCGGCCCTCCTGCTGTCACTGCCGGTGGTTCTTGCCGGTGGGGCCCCGCCAAGAAGTCTCGGGGAGCGAAGAAAACAGAAACGGCGGGATGGGCGGCTCGGACCCGGCGCGGTGAAGTGGCGAATTGATGATCGCCGCGAGTCTCCGGCGCGACAAGACGCGGAGCTAAATCAAAAGAAGCAAAAACCAACGACTACGAACGTAAAGACATAAGAGTATTACAGGAAAAAAAGTATGAGCGGCGAATCCCTTCCCGAATACCCGTCGGTTGGCGGTCGGTCGGCGGGCCGCTGGACACACAGAAGCACTTGAAGTGCGCAATGAGCCTTTCATCGCCCGGCCAAGAAATCGAGAAGCAGACGTTAAGACGCTCGGCGGCGAACTTTATTTACGCAGCCGACCGGGCCGGGCCGGGCCGGGGACCGGTGAAAAACTGGAAACCATTACGGCACAAAACCTTGGCATTGATTATTCCGTTCGCTCCCCCGAACGCCGGCACCAACGACGCCGGTCTCATCTCATCGGGCGCGCGGATCTCGTCGCGCTTTGTTTATCCGTCTTTCCGGTTTGCGCTTCACCGGCGACGCCGAGCACGGTGGCCACGGTGTCTCAAGTACCTTTCCCATCCGCCGTCCCATCCTCCTTCTTCGGGGGGGGACGCCATGGCCGAAGGATTCGCAAGCGGCCGGAGCCCGGAAGATTGCTCGGGGAAGATGTTTTATGTGTTTACAAACTGTCGATTAATTGATTTCATTATATCAATGCCCGGGCTCCTCGGCGGTGGAGAATGGACCACCAGACCAGACCGACCGACCGCACCGGAATCGGATCTTTTGTGGTGAAACCGTTCAACTTTTCTTCGACTCTCCTTTCCCGCCGGTTGTTTTCGAGGAATGTTTCCTGGTCCTGGCCCTGGGTTGTCTTTTGCTCTTTTTTGTGGATAATCCACTCACCGCAGGGCGTGCATTTGAAGACAATTGATCCTTCGTTTCGTATTTTTTTGTTCGGTTTTTGTTTGGTTCCGGTACAAGAAGTTCTATTGACAATCAGGAGAGTTTGTCAGGAGTTGTGTATTGACCGATGCTCCTGTTTCTGGTGCTACGATTTATGGCATCGGCAGACAGGTATGTGTTTCTTTCGCTTCGAAATGGTTTATTCATGAACGATGAATTAGCAATTAATTCTGGACAGGTTTTATGGGGCAACACAACATTGTGAAGGATTGTGTTTTGTGAACAAATCTCACGCGGATCGTTATGAAAAATTGACATACGATATCTCGTTTGATGTAAGGTTGTCCATTTCGGATGTTCGTCGATTGATAAACTGGACACTATTTTTGGATGACCACTTACTTCGACTTTGATCTGACTGACTCAGAGTTTCAGAGCTTCATTTTACTCTGGATTGTGCGTTTCTGTTTTGAAGTATTGTATCAAGACCAAAACTAGATCTTTCATTTGTTGATATTGTTGGATTGTTGTCACAGAGTTGGCACAAACCGTGTTATCTTTCACAACTATAATAATTGACAATCGAGATGGATTAGTTTGCTGACATGTCTAAATAGCTGGCAATACTTGGTTCGTTTATTTGTTCAAATTCATGCCAAGTTTGGAAATATCGATGAAAGGACTCGGCATTTGTTTCTTCTGCCATTAATGCTTCAATTGTTTAATGTTTCTCGTATTCACAGTGCTTATGGCAATAGTCGTATGGTTGACTTTCGGTCGAAATTAGTTTCATGTTTCTATTGAACACTTTCTATGCCTCTATTCATTTGCTTCTTATGGTTTTGCCACTTAAGACGCTGTTAGAATGCTTCCAAACGGTGGCTTACTGATCGTACGTTCCGCTAATTATCGCATTAAAAATCCCTTTTGATGTTCCGCTTCCAAACCGAACCGAAAATCTTATCAAAATTCGCTTCTCCGCACCGCAAGCATATAATAATGCTTTGTTTTTCGCCCGAACCTAATCTTCCTTCCCATTACCGATACCAGCGAAAGGATTACGCGTGTTTCTGTTGAAAGTTGTGCCACAATCCTTGTTTGACTTTCGTTGCGGAGAGAGCGCCCAGCCCAGGGTTTAATGAGGCGTGTGTTTTTAGACACACACGCTCAGGTTTCGCCGTGATTCACCTGTGCTTTTTGTACGGTGTGCCCTATATTTAATGTGCCTGGAAGCGGTGCTCGATAAGACACCGAAAATCGCTACATTTCACCTAGCGGCTTTATGCGTTGATCCTTTCTTTGGCAAGCTCCGAGAACAGCCTGCTCGGTGCTGCGGTTTATGCTGCGTAAAGGACCGGCCGGGGAAACGAATGCCACACACCACATGCGGCACGGCGGCTGCTACCACTCGCTTCTTGGGCGAAGGCCGGGGAATTAGGGAGCCTTTTCTTCGAAATTTACATGAATCCTGCATCTCGTGCGTGTTTATTGAATGCCTTTGTGATCTTTTGATTTGCGCCGTGCCGGTGCCGGTCGCTTGTTGTCGGTTTTATGTCGTCCGGTTGCCAAGCAACCGCCAAGCTGCTGGCTCTGGCTGGAAGGCCGGTTGCTTCGTTCGTTTTCGTTTTTTTTTTTCCATTGTGGTTTAGGTTGCCATTGGCGACCGAACCAACGACTGGCATCTTGGGCGTTAGGTTCTTCGAGACGCACGAAAAGAAACTTGGATCACCCGGCCCCGGCCCGGTTGACAAAAGGCCGGACCGGCCAAATGAGACCGAAAAGTGCTGGCCGGCTGGGCTTCTTTCCGGTGGATCATAACACCTCACGCCCGGCCCGGGAAGGAACCACATAATATTTACCACACATCTTTCCGGTTTATTGTCACGATTGTCGTACAATTTTCCGTCCACCGGAGTCCTTAAGACCCTATTCTATGGGCCCGGGCGGAGGTTTTTATTGGAACCGCTTACGGCAGCCGGTGGGTTTTGCCATTTTTTCCTGCTCTTTCTCTCTCTGTTTGGTAGCGAATCGAAGGTCCTTTGAATCGCCGCCCGGCAGGACAATATTTTGACATCCCGCCCCGCTATAATCGGGGCACCGAAGCGAACCCGGTTCCGGTTGACGGAATCAATTCGAGACGGAACGGCGAGCCGGCATTCGGGGTGGCCCCCCCTCTGACGTGGGGCCTGGTGAAGGTGATAAAAGTTTACAAGATTTTCCGGCTTCCGGCAGCCGGCTCCGAAACGGGACGCGACCCACCGATTCCGGTTGCGGTTCCGTGGGGTTCCAAGCACCCGTAACGTAATTATCCAATTTGGGCCCCTCCATTCCAAGAGTCTTTGTCGCCGCCGCCACTGAGGCTCCCGGGGTCCGGTCCCAAAGATCGATCCCAGAAACCTTTTTTCGGGGATAGCGGAACGCCCGGCTGGCAACATAAAATGTGCCGGTGCTGGCCTAATAAAACATCATACATTATTGACAGGCCGCTCGACTCCAGACTCGCCGCAGCACTCGAGGTCGTAGCGTAGGCCAGCGCCCTGTTTATGCTTATGCGGGGCAGTCGCAAAAGATCACCGATGTGATGTTAGGTTTTTGAATTGCTTTAGAGTACTTTTTGGCTTACAATTTTCTGGGGACCTTCCCAGCTCGATTATTGGCAACAACGTCGAGGTCCGTCTTGAGGGGTTGGGATTTCATAATGTTGGTGATTGTATAACTGAAACGAAGCATTTTTTTGTGTTAATCGAAATGGGATGGCACTTTCGAAAGGGGTCGAGTCCGACGGTCCACTCGAAAGCGGTCGTCGGAAGGCAACGTTATGGCGCAACACCGTTAACGAAAACCTAACCCGCAAACACTGGGAGCCCGCGGAAGCCCGCCCGATCGGGTGGAGAAAAATTAGTCCCACCCGGTGACTAATTTCGGGAAATTTGTTTCAGTCCATATGTTCACGTTTTATGACCGGCAGGCGGCGATGTCTCGGCGGCATCGTAATCCAGCCGAAAGGATTGAACAAAGAAGAAACCAATATCCCACCCCGAGGGACCCGAAAGCAAACACAAGAAGCTTCCGAAAAGGCGACATGGAATTTAATATCGAAATTATTCAATTTCGGGGGCCCTTTCCGTTCGGGATGCGCCCTCCGAGATCCGTCTCCGTCGGGGCCTTTGCGTTTCACAATTATTTAATCTTGGGATCTCGCAGTCATTAATAGCGCATTTTGGGGGGTCGCGGGGTGTGACGGCGACCGGCGGGGAAGATTATGTACACATTCCGGGAGGTCCGGCACGGAATTTGGTGGAGTGGAACCGGTCCCCGCGGCAACTACTGGGTGCTTTCTTGCTCGTGCGAGAGATCTTAAGAGGATCGAGTTGAAGAAATGCAGCACCAGCTCTCGGGTCGGCTCGGCTGGTGGTGATAGATGAGGGCCGCGAGGTGTGACCGGATCGGATGCGATGCGATGAAAGCGGAAAGAATGGTACACTCGTCCCCAAGGGGTGCCCCTGGAAGGTGGGCCTCCCGATTCCAAGGAAGTCCAACGTTAAGCCTCTTTGTCCACAAGTCACCGATGGTCGATGGTGGTATCGTTCCGAATGCACTTGAGCGTGGATCCTGTCATCTGGAAGGTGATCCTGCCCATCCAGATTTCGCCCTCACAGATGCCAGTGTTCCGAATGGCCCGAAAAAGAGGCTCAACGATCGGCTTAGCATGTTAAGCGATTCCGGTTCCTTTTCGGTGCTTGGGACGAGAGCCCAATTTGGCACCGAAAATTAGCCCTCAAGTCGCTGTCCGTGTGCAGTCTGTGCGTCGCGTGCACAAATAGCATTTCCATGTTCCGGAATGCAGCAAAAGGATTTACCCGGACAGGACGGGACGGGAAGCCAAATCCTTCGCCGACCTCTCCCGAGGCACCATCATTATCTGTCGTCGTTTCCGCTTTTCGCTTCCTTTTTCTCCTGTTTGGCCCACGGCACGCAAATCCAATTCCGTTTCGCGTGTCGGCCGCCGCCGCCGCCGCCCTAAGTAGCTTAAGGGGGTTGTTTCGGAATAAAAACCCGGTCATTTTCTAATGCCAGAAACTATTGTTTGCCACCCGCCTCCGGCCACGGGGGGCCATATAATTGAAACGGCATCTGCTACCTGCCTGGGCCTGGCGGGCCCGAAAACTGAGTTCGCCGATGTCCTCGGACCTAATTTGCTCATTAGGAAGCAAAAGGATCGCCGACAGCCGACAGGGTCAGACAGGAGAAACGGACAATCACGGGGCTCATAAATCCAGTTACGCACACGGTGGCTATCCGGGGAACTCGGGAACGGCTTAGACTAGCCGAGGAGCGAACGTATTTCGCTGGCAGTTCATAAATCACGGGCCAGCCCGGGGCCTGCGGTGCGCGCGAAGGAGCCATTTATGCAAATTTTCCTCTGCCGCATGTTAACGCGGAGCGCCCGTGGGCGTGGGGCAGGACTTTTGGTGGGTGGGAAATTAAGCGAAACAAAAGCTCCAAGAACAATCACGACCCCGGCCCCGGCTCCCGGTTCCGGAATCAACAGGTTCCGCGCCTCGGGAAGTCGGGAAGCTGAAAGAGCTTCCGCAATGTGCCATTCTTCTCTCACGGCGAGCGGGGCGTGAGCGGCAGAAGAAGTTATGCATATTGATGGTCCCAACTTTGCACCCGGCTGCTGGCCCCGTGCTGCCCAAAAACTTTCCCCAAAACAGGCGGTGCGGGAGCGGCACCCGGAAGGACATCCTTCTCCCGGAGCAAGTGTTTGAATATAAACCATTTCCCGGTAAAAGTTTGAATAACAAATTAGACTGAATCAATATTTAATTTGTTAAATAATTCAAATTTTCCGTTCGACATCATCATCATCAGCAGCATCCTTCCGACTTTCCGGTCTTGGCTGCCGATGCCGGTGCGAGGCTTCCAGCCGAACTTCCGGCTCCGGTGAATGATCAGGGCGCGCCCATTTTCTGCCACTTGTTTGATTTTTCGGGCGAAAACTTTTCATCCATCGGGCACTTCGAGAGTCGATCAAAATAATGGGCCGCAAATGGGGCGTCAATGATGACACCCGGCACCCCATAATGGGGTTACACTATTTACATAAATATTTTCTATTTGAATAATTCATTCAACCCCCAGAGTCCCGGTTTTTGGGAGGGACACAGCGAGAAAAGCTTTCTTATGCTCTGGCTCGGTGGGGGCGCGACCAGATTTCGATTGGCTCCTTCTCGGGAAACTTCAACAACATCGGCGGGCACACTGTTGGGGACAGTGGGGGACGGCCAAAGTAAAGTCCGGGTTGGAATGTTCACGGGTTCACCGTGGTCTAAGTGGCCCGCCAGCCGGTAACTTTTCCGAAGGGAATGATCCAGATGGTGGCAAACAGAAGGTGATTTCTATTTACTGCGATTAAACACTCCCCGGACACAATACGGTGGGTTGTCCCGTATTTGGGGTCTTGGGCCTGGGGGGGTGTATGAAGATCAGTCTCTAGGTCAACCCAAGCGTGATAAAAGCAGCACAAACACGTAGTACCGTAGTGCTTTACTTTTGCCACTTTAGAATGTTTGTTTTGTTATGCTGAAGAAGTCTCCAGAGAAAGGTTTGTGGACGTTTCTATCACAAGGATGTTTGTCTCTATTTTGGTGATTATTTTGGGCTCTTCTTTAACGTCAACTTTTTCCTTTCCTTGGTTTTAATGATAATTATTAGTATTGGTATTCGTGGCGAATAATTTAGACTGGGCTTAGCTCAATGTGGTTTATTATTAATGCAGGAACCCATATTTATTATTTATTGATTTGAGTCAATCCAAACCCTTTTATTCATTGATTTTAGTCAACCAAAAATTAACCAAAAACATTAAGTAATTATTAAGCTTTCCATAACTCACAGCGTTCAAAACACAAACTTTTCCCACGTTCAAAATTACCAATAACCGCAAATGGCTGTGCTCAAGATTATATCAAAATTTTGTTTTTAGAACCTTAAACTTAATTCAATACCGTAAAAGAGCGGTTCCAACGAAAGAGATATTTATATTCAAATATTCAGGTGATAAACATTGTTGCAAACTAGTTCATTCATTCAAATGAGTGTCATTTTCAGTCTGTTTTACTAAAAATCCTACTTAACACCGGATCACGGGAATCACATTACTTTTCGACACCGATCCACCGCACGGGTACACCATAGAATCGCCCCGAGAGAAACGGAATGATTGATGGAGTTCCGATGTACCGTAGATATGTAAATAGTGCGCCCCCCCCGCCAAAGCTACCCACTGCCAGTGCTAACAAGGTCCGATGTTGGCAGTGTTATTGAACCTTTAGTGCCAACAAGCACCGCTGCAGTAAATGTTTTATTTCGCAACTCCGTTTCGCCGAAGATAACTCCGACTGAAAGCTCACGATTCTCCGGGCTCGACGACGATCGCGCGCTGGGCCATGTTTTCTATTAAAATTTAATTTGTTTGCTGATTATTTTCGCTTACTCACAGCGAGCGGTGCGATAAGATTCCAGCCGATCCAATGCGTCTCGGTCTCGGTCGGAGTCGGTCTTGGTCCGTTTATCTCCTGCGCCTCGCCTCGAGCCCGCGGTCTGCGGTTCGCTGCGGGCCCACTTCCCACGCGCGCCAGCTCGCTCATCATTAAGGAGTTATGATTTGTATGATTGCAATGTTCGCACTTCGTGCCACTTTGCGCAGTGCGCGCGATGCTTCAGCGATTTTCTTCTTCCGTCAGTTTCCGTCCATGCACGCTGCACCGCTCGAGGTCGGTAAATGGCCCGCGGTTCCTTGCGGCAGCAGCAGCACCAGACATGCACACAGACACTCCACAGCCCGACCCTTTACTTTATGAGCTGTCTTTATTTATACCTTCCGTTTATTAGCACCTAATAAATCGTTTAAACTAATACTACGGGCGCTCCAGCTTCGCCCGGGCGCCCCGAGGCGGGTCCAGCCATCGGACGGGTGCCATTTTTATTCGCACCATTTCTGGGCGCAACCGATGCAAATGAACCCATCTGGAGCACCGGTCCCGTCGTCGTCGTCGTCGTCGTCAGCCATTTCTAGCGTCTAGCCCCGAGGCGTTATGTAGGCACGCAGAAGGCTCGCCCGGCGTAGGACATCGCGCAGAAAGGACAGAAGCACGCGTGGGGAGAAAAACGCACCGCTCCGGCGTCCGCCGGAGTGTACAAATAATTGAACCACATTAGTGAGTTTTGCTGCCAAACCCGGACCAGGCCCCCCAGCCACCCGAACGGTTCCGAGATTGCCGTGCCGCGTCGCGCCGTGGCCTGCGATTGCGATTGGACACATATGCTTGTGAGAGCATAAAATATTAACTTATTACAAACCAAGCCGCCCAGGCCAAGTCGAACCGGCAAAAAGTGAAACACACAGCCTTTTCACAGTAGCTGGCCACATTCCGACACGCTTTATCACTTTGGGGCGCAAAACGGGCCACGCGGTGCGTCATGTGTCGGTGAAGTTGGCTTTTATGCTCGGGCCACGGGGCCACCTCGGCCACCTTGGCTATTAAGTTGAACATTTAAAATATGGGCTCGCGTTCGCGCGGCAAGAGGTTTCATTTAATTACCAACTGGCCGCGTCGCCGACATCGTCGTCATCGAGAGCGATCAGCTCGCCAAGCTCGCCTGAGAAGCGTTGGGAACCCGGGCACCCGGGCTTGCAAAAACTAATTCATCCAATTAATGGTGACGGTTACACAGCGGGCCGATGTGTGGAGTTGCACTCGGCCTGGGTTGGACCGTTGCTGCAACGTCGGAAAATGATGGGCTTCGAAAGTGTTAATTGCACTCGCGGCGCACCGGTTCAATCTGCTGCTGCGACACCAGATTGATTGGCCGGTAATCTGTTATCGGTGGAATAGGACGCGGAAATGGGAATGTTTTAAATTGGCGCCACCATGCGTCGCGAGCGTCGCGTTGAGTTGCTTAGGAAAGGACTCTGGACTTCGATAATCGATTAATGATTTAACTGCGGGCCATTTTTCCATCGTTAGTCCATTAAATGATTGCGATCGGATAGAAAATGAAAAAGTGATCGCGTTCTCAAGGCGTTATCCTTTTATAGTTTTTTACTTCACTCTTGTAATAGGTAAGCGCAATGACTTCTGGCCTGAGTTGGAAGAGCTAAACCAGATTTAAATTACCTCTCTGACTCTGAGTCAGTCAGAGCAGTCAGTCAGAGATCAGTCAGAGTTGACTTCTAAAGTGTCCAGTTCTTTTTCTAACCGCATCCAAAATAAGTCCCATCAAAAGTATTGACCAAAATATAGTTTTTAGGTTACTAGGGTTACTCTTTTGTAAGATGATTAGATGACTCAGAGAATGCTTTTTTACTTAAAAAAAGTAAAAATAGCAACCTGAAGGAACAGGAGAGCATACTGATCAATCACTGATCACGTTACGTATTTTGATTGCATAGTTTCAGGCGTATGTAACCTTAAAGGAGGCTTAAGATCGTCTCAAACAAACAACGAACAGTTTACAAAAGTTTATATTTTATGAAAAAATAATTAAAATCGAGGTCAGACAGGAATTAATATTTAAATGAATGTGGCCTTCTTATTAATTCATGATTTCCTAATTTAGTTTGTTTTTCAAATAAATGTCTTACCGAAACTGTTTGCCCAATCTAAGTGATGTCGCAAGCAAGGTTAGATAGCAAACTGGCCATCCTGAGCGTAACAACTATGCAATCCAACGGGACCGTGGGTGAGGTTTATTATCATTAAGCTACAACACGAGCCGCCAGGTGGGTAGCCGAGTGGCCGGCCTGCCATTCGATTCAATAATCGGATAATTCATACGCATCCTTGCCCTTCCAATCGACGTCCCATTACACGCTGGGAGGCTTCTGTTGCCACACGAGCGCTCCTTCGCCAGACGTTCGAACCGCGAACATGCTATCGACTTTACACACCGTCCCGCCCGCCGGATGATGATACTTTATAGGGATTCCAAAATTAAAAGCCCACCCTGCGCACCGGCGAGTGTTGTCTCTCTCTCGCTCGCTCCCCCTCTGGCTGCTCAGAATGGCTTCGGGGTTATTTCTCGCCTCGCCGGTACACTATCGGGCCGGGAACGATCGAAAGGACACTCTCAACACCACCTCAACCCCGTCGTCGCACTGTCATCGGATGCACTCGAAGTAAGATTCATTTGCCAGCTGCGTTCGGGCTGCGATGGGGTGAAAATGTGCGAACGCACTGTCCCGGATTGGAGGGGGGGTGGGGGTCTCACGCAGACCATAGGGTAGCGCGCACGGTGCAGCTACGTGCTTCCGTCTGCACCGGAAGCCAATCGGAAGCCCCAACTGTGGCTCGGTGCACATCGGTGGCCATCGGGAGCATGGAGTCCTTTTTTGAGCACGGTCACGGCACCATGTGTTATAAATTTAATTGCATTACTGCATTTACACCCTTGTATTGCGGGTTCGATGTTATTAATAATGAATTTATTGGGGCATTATGTAATTAGAAAATGGCGACCCGGCCGCCTGGCGTCTGGCGAGTGCAAGATCGCATCGGTGCGCTACCGGAAGGCTATAAGTCGTCGAGGAACGCACCTTCGCGCACTTCGACTGCCAGAGAGTACTTTTCGGAAGCATAACTAGCTCCCCTGGTTCGACGCTACACCGGAGTGAACGCGGGACGCATATTTTATGCAAATGCAATTTCAGCATTATTCACTCTTTGCAGCGTCCTTTTCCATTATCGCGTCCATTACAGCATCGCCAGCACCAACCAAGCGCGAATGATATTTTACCATCGACAAAGAAGCCACCCTCGGACACGGAAGGAGGTCCGCGTCAGGTCGAAGTCATCCTGATGGGTGGCGTATTATTGGTGGACACAAAAACAAATCGACATGACCAGGCCAAACTCCAGACCAGACCAGACCGGGCTGTTGTTGCCAAAAAAGCCACGTTACGAGAAGCGAAACATGGACCGGAAATGGTGACAGGTGCCGAGCACGATTCCCGTCTCGTTCTCTCTCATTCTCTCTCTCTCTCGTTGGTCTCTTTTTTGCGTTCCGGGCTTCGAATATGATGCGAAATTAATTAAATTTCTCTGCCGCCCGAGGCGGCGGATTCGAATGCCAACTGGTGTCGTCGTCGGTGACGCTTCGATTTGGCCATCCTTCCGGCACCTCATCAGCTGTTTACGATGTCTGGCAGGCGATACAGTTTTTTGTGCGAAAGGCGCTGCATGCACAGTGATGGTGGGCAAATTTGGGACTCACTAGAGAGAGAAAATTACCAGACCGAACTTGAGTGAGAGGTTTCGATTAATTATTTAGATAACATAAGAGTCGTTTCTATTTTGTGTGAATTAGCTTGTTTTATAGGGTTTGTGTATTCGAAAGTTGACTAAAGTTTTATTAGAAAGTGGAATTTAGAACTGGATTTCGATATTTTAAACATTTTTTTTGTCCCTAAAACAAATAATTTATTGCAATTAAAAAATTGTAACAAAAAGTAACTAATTCAAATAGATAATTTAAAACCCGAATATGGTTCATAAAAATTCTTTAATAACACTCATCGTCTTCGTTTGAACCAAAATGTTTCTAACAGACCGAAAGTTAGCAGCATCCTTTCCGAATCCAATCCCATAGTTCGGACCGGATGTGGTTCGTCCCACCATACGGCCGCCGTCGGTGCCAGTTGCATCCATCCTGGCATGCTTTTAATCTACTGCCACACAAAGATCGACCCACGGGGTCTCGAAGCATCGTTCCCTGGACCAACCGGCGACCGGGGATCCAAATTGTAATCATGCTGCGCCGTTGCCGATGCCGATTGACCACAAAACGTGTCACTCGAGCGAGGTGACACACCGGGATGTCCGCTCGCCGGGGGATGCTCGTGTGCTCGGTGTGATGAAGCCTGTGGTCAAGATGCGGAACATCGCATCGCAATTTATGACTCAATCTGATAAGACGTTACGAATCGGAACGGTGGAATAAAACAGAAAAAAGGACAACCACCGGCCAACCGGCCAACATCTTTATTATGCTCCAAGCGAAAGAGCTCCACGGACTGACTAACTCGGGGTGTTTGTGTGTGCTTTTTATGGTGCTACCCATAAAATCATCGATGAATGCTCCACACTGCGGTGCGGAAAAGCGTCACCAGATCGTCGTCGGTGACAAAACATTAAGGCAAGCCATAGAAACAAACTAGCAAACAACAACTCAGCAGTGTCCGGGGTGCCAACAAACAAGCCATAAAGGCTGCATCTAACACCGATCAATTTACACGACACAATCGAATCAAAAACGCATCCCAGCGCCCGGCCCGGACGCCGTGGAATGTTGGCTTTATGGGAGCCACGGTGCGTTCGGTCTGCACTTCGATTGTGAAAATCAATTTTATGTTTCCAATCCAGGCGTCGGAAATAAAAGCGTCGCCATTGTTGAAACTCAAAACCGCGCCTTGGTGGCGTGCTGGTTGAATGGGTCTCCTTAAGAAAGTGTCCAAATTTTTACGGCGCCCCGTAGAGCGCCGAGAATGGCTATATTACGAGCGCATGTGGGACACATTTTAATGGCCCTCGTTAACAGGCCAGGCCTTGACACTTTAAGTATAGAAATTAGTTGAAAAGTTACCGGAGGAGTTTGAAAGTTACCAGAAGTGCTGCGACTGATGCCCTGTCTAAATCTGTTCTAGTTCTAGGGAGTCCACTTTTGGACGAACACCAAATCCCTTACAACAACACAGCCCTGTGGCGTAATAACCTGTCGTTTGATGTTTTGCCTTCACCGGTCAACTCGGAAACTTCCGCCTGCGCAACACAAGCGACAGGTTATTTTCATTTTCATTTTTTTTCTCCACGACCTGCTAGCCTTAGGGCTTGTGTTTGGCCCCGGACTGGCCCCGGAGTCACGGTCACAATGTCTCCCGACAGCCTGCGATGACTGGGCCCAATCGGGATCCGCCGCCACCGCCGCTGCCCCATGGCCACCGAAACCTCGTTAGTACCTCCGCCATAATTGGGAGTAGAAGGCGGCCAGGAGAAGGCGGAGCGGAGAAAACCCACGATGACGAGGTGGAAAAGTGGCTCGCGTATTGTGACCAATTTTCGGGGCCTTCGCTGGGGCGCGCATACACAATCGCCGGCCTGAAATCTGAATCCGTCAATCGAGTCAAAATACACCAATCGGTATTTATATATCTTAATGTGGTCTGACCTCAGAAGTGTGTTTTAGACCGTCCGGCTCTCTCTCTCTCTCTCTGTCGTCCGTTATTCCGGAGTTTTAGAACACCCCTCCGAACGGACGAACGGGGACGAAGATTCTGCCTAATGGATTCAAAGAACTCGACCAACCTTGGCCACTTTGTACCGCTGGCAGCGATTGATCAATCCGGCGCGGACGCGGACTTCTCAACCTTCTGCCGCCCCGAAGGCAGGTTCCGAATTTATCAAAGATCTTCTTCAAAAACGGCTCGCATCTCCGTCAGTGCTCAGCTCGCTGGACTGGAGACGGTCCGTCTTCGTCCGACGCCTCGTTAGCGATTCCCGTTGGCACGGCACGATGGTGTAACGCGATGGCCGTTGGGTTGTTTTCTTTCCGTCGTTTCGGGACGTGAAAAATAGAACTTCATAACTCTCCTCGGCCTATGTTGTCGGTTTCGTGATACATTCGAATCTTGATAAGCCGGAAAGGTGGGGCAAAAAATATTGAACGCAAGAAGGAAAAGATCCAGACCCTCAGATACGGCACGTTCCACGGTCGCCTGGTGCTGTCGCTGCTGGCCGCCGGGGCCGATTGATTGTGATTGAGCTAAAGGATTATCCACGTTCGGGGTTGTGTGTTTGTTTGGGAGGATTCGGGAGATTCCGGCGGAGAATGTTTTCGAAATCTTATTACAAGCTCTTAGCCGCAAGAATGTGGAACATGTGGCGGCGGATCATCGACGCACCATCATCCGCTGCTGGCTTGGCGACTCGCCGGGCAACGATTAGCCGCGATTTGGTAAACATTGATGCTGGTGATTATGAAATGGTTATTATGAAACAGCGTTCGAGTATCTGTATTATGTGACTAAAAGGAATATCTATAAGATATTCAATGTGTTTCAGTGATAGAAAGCTTGGTAATTGGCCCCCATAAGAGCGTGTCTTGCACTACAAGGAACCATAATTTGAACGAACAATCCTCGTTGGCACGGAACTGGTGTCTGATAAGATGTAAAACACAACCCGCTATTAGTCTTCGTAATGTACCAGAAGGTGCTACTGTGGCCAAAAAAGACCGGATTTGTGGAGAAACAATTCTTGGTTCCACTTCCTCGTGATGTTCCTGCATGCATCGTTTGAAAATTGGAACAAATGTAGGCTTTTTGAGTTGTAAGCGAGTTCCCCACATTTTTTGGCCACAATATTACAAACCTGAAGTTGGTTGGCAACATGTTCCTTGATTAGCCCCTAACTGAAGACTGAAGGCAGTACAAAGCATTTGTCCGGATCGCTCGTTCAAAACGATTCAACTTTCGAGCCAGTCCTCTCGGTCCGTTTCGGCTCGGCTCCAATTCTTCTTCAACCCCAGATTGACCCCCCCCTTTTGACCGACTCCGGTTTTCGGGCCAAACTTTCTTTGGCACCCATCAATCGTTCCGTCCGTATCTCAAGATGGGCATCTTTTCGCATCGCTCGCACATTTGCATTTGCGAACCCGATTTCCCCGAGAAATCCCGAATCCCGGGGGGTAATCATTCTTGCAAAGAAGTCGTCCTCGTCGTCGGCTTCTATCGCCGTTGTTGTCTTCACGTTGCTGTCCACTATCTTCAAGAACTGTGCCCCACTGTCTGGGGGTAATTTGTCATGTGCCTTAACCTTCGAATTCCAGCACCCCGTCCGTCGGATGGTGTTGATTTTTGTTAAATAAAACCACCAACCCGGACACCGGACCCGACCCGAACCGGCCATCAATTTCGGACGCTGAGCGGTGAGAGACCGTGGCGGCCGGTATAAATCATTTAATGGCAACCAATTAATAGCATTAAAAGCAGCATCTTCTTCGCCAGCCACCGTGATGTAGGCCACCGTGCGGGACCGTGGCGGCAAATTCCGCGAAAAGTGCACCCCACTTACTACCACTCCACTAGTACTAGCTGGCAGGCGTTTTTGGCGAGCCCTCCTCTTAACAACATCATCTGCGCCGGCCAACAGTTCACCGAAAACTTGGCCACGGACCAGTTTTATGAGGTCCATCGTTGCTGGGCCGCATCAGCTTGTTGGGTTGCGCGCAAAAACAACACCGATCCGCGCGAGAGAGGGCCGCTTCGATCGTAATTGGCCATCCGGGGGTCACGGCTGCGGACCCTTACAGGGGGCCATGCGGCGGTGCGTCATAAATACCGTGCCCTCGCCGGGGCAACCAAAAAAAAACGCGAGCGCGCCCGCGTTGGCCGGCGCTCCAGATCATAAATCAGCGCTCTGGGCGCGGGCGCCCATTTCGAACCCCAAAACCTCGGCTCGGTCTAACCCGAAACGAAAGGACGAAATACATAAATTGATTGGAACCGATGGGGTCCGAAACGAAACCGTCTTCCCCGAGGAGGATGATGCCACCACCACAGGGTGATAATGGACCCGCGCGGACCCGCGGGGTCTCCGGAGCCCGCCCCGTAGTTCCGGAAACCCACCGGTTTGGCCAATTTGTGCGAAAATTTTATTTTCTTTACGAGTCGAACTGGCCAAAATTGGGTTTTTTTCCTCCCCGAGGCGAGGGAAGCCGTTTTATGGTTTGCGTTTTTCGTCTTCCACGTCACTTCCACGGCTGCATCCGAGGTTTATGCTCCCGCTCGTGGTCTTAGAACAGCTTCATTTTTGTGGGCTCCCGCGAAATAACTGCCGCAGGGTCGCATCGATCGTTACTGAGGGCCGGGGACCCCCCGGGGGGACCGTTGCGTTTGCGGGGTCTATAAAATTGTATCCGTTTCCAATTCCTCGCGAAAAACAATAACCGTCCGGGGGCTGCTGCGCCAGTGTGCGTCATAAATATTGGACCGCTGGTCCTCGACAATCGATGATCTGCCGAGGTGCCGACTTTATGGGACGAGCGTTCCTTTACGGGTTTTTGAAATGGCTAATGGAGTCAGTTTTCTCCAAGTGCCCTCCGGGTCCAAGTTGCAATTCAAACACACGCACACGGTGATTTGCTGTGGTTTAATTTGAAATTCCACCCGGAAATGGCTTGGGCCACTTGGCGAATGATTGTCGAACGCTCGAAACTTTCCAAATCAATCAGAACGTATGTATTTTTAATGAAGTTTACTGTCTGGGTCTGCTCCCGATCTGGGTTCGATTCCGAAGGAGTGCACCGTACCGGACGCGTCATCGAAGCGATGTCGATTCACCCTCTGGAAACCCATTTCCCCTTACACCCCCCGCTGGTTTCCCTGGTTTGTCTTGCATCCGGAGCAAACTTTTCTTCCGGCGCGTGGTTTTGCGGTTCCATTCCTGTTCAAAGTTCGGATCGAGAACCTCCGTCAGCCGCTAAGGCGCTCAGAACCTCTCGCTCCAGCAAAGAACTGTCAAACTCGGCAGGGTCTGAAGGGAAGGGTGAAAGAAATCGGAACCCAGATGGTTCGGCCAGCTTTGGCCAGGTTCGGCGTTTGCTAGTTCTCAATTATTTTAAGCCTTCACCAGTGCGCGAGCGCGCGCCAGCTCACTTCCGTTAAGCCGTTCCGGGCCCCGACCCACCAACCCGGGTCGTGGTTTGGGTTCACCGATTTAATCTTAAATCTCGTGGCAAAAAACCGGGAACCTCCGGAACGACGAAGACATTGAAGGTTTTGCCAGGCCGGCCATCCCGAGAGCAGCATGATCCATTTCGGTTTCAACTTTTGTTCCCCGTTTGCCCTCTTCCCATTCACCGTTTTTGGGCAGCAGTTCGGATGAAGAGAGAGAGAGTTAGAGTCCGGTTCCCGGTGCCGCATCGCCATCCGGGCAGCATATTGTCCTGCCCGGGTCCAAGGAGGAGGTCGCTGGCTATCGAATTACTTTCGACCATTCGCCGTCGTCGTCGTCGTCGGCGACGGCGGCTGTCGCCATATTGTCGCCGTCCACTGGACCGTCGGGCTGGTCGTGATGAATTGTTAAGCATCTGACGAACATTTGTGCGAACTCCGGTTTTTTCTATGTTTTCACTCCCCTTTTCAGGTTTGATCGCTTCTTTTTTAATGCCATTATGCTTGATACGTTTAATTAAGTGCTCTGCGAACGCCTTTGCGGCGCAAGTGCATTGCGTCCGGTTTTTTTACTCCGCAAAATATTTCGCATTGTGTTGTGTTAATCTGTTTTAAATTTCATAAATATAGTTTCTTCCTGTTTTTGTGTGTGATTCAAAGAAACCCCTGCGGAAAAACCTTGAGAACCGTTTCGGGCTGCAGCAGCATATCGGATCCATTCAACCAGAATCCGTCGTTCGTTTTTTTCTCTATATTGTTCGCCTGGTTCTCCGAGTCCAAAACGGGTCCAGTGTTTTGGGTTCCCGTACTTTTTTTCCTAATAATCCTTCCAACTTTCCCGAAACCCACAAAAGCGCCATTGCACAAACCTCGAACTCGTTCGGGGTCTGCAGGTTCCAGGAACGCCCGGAATTCCCGGGCCGGCGTTTGGACCGGCCAAAAGTTGATCGTCATCAAATGGGCGACATATGACAAGCCTTCGCCACGAGGCCGGCGAGGGCCGAACCGAAGTAAAACCGTTTACGGACCGGGCCGGGGCCGGGACCTACGAAATGGGAAACTTAAATTCGTTACAAGTGCCCCGTAAACGGACCGGACCTTCGAAGCGAAAAGGATGCAAGGGGGCGTGCAGACTGCGTCGTCCCCGAGCCCATCAAGAGCCCACAATGATGGAGGCTGCGTGGAACGAAGAACCCGGATTCGGGAACGGGACAACACTGTGCACTGTGTTAATTCCCTGTCCCTTTAAGAGCAAGATTGGATTTGGATTCTCGCTCACCCCGGCCCCGGTTTCGGTTCTTTGTTAGAAATTTATGATTTTTCGATTGTAATCGGAACCAGGAACCCTTCGCCGGACCGTCAAAGGTCCAGGGTGCACCGGAGTGAACGAAACGAGAGAGAGAGAGACAAAGGGCGCAAAAATGAGATCAAATTGATTCAAAATCGTTTTCGGTCAGAGAAAAGGGTACCCAAACTTCGTTTGGGCTCGATCCAGTTCGTCAGATAAAGAGAAGCGGGACAGGTAACGAGTTCTGGCCGATGCGGTGTTAATCCGTTTTCGCCGTCACCAAACGAAGAAACGTTCCGTGAAAACATATGTCGTACAACATAACCGGCCATCGCCATCAATATGGTCGCTTCGATCGTAACGCGAAGTGCCCGAAAGATCGGATTCGGGCGATAAGTTGGCAATAATTCTTCGATTCCGATCCGCACCGGCCCGGGAGTATGTCAAAATAATGTGATCCAGTCAGTCGTCAGCTAGCAGGGTGATGGCTTCAAAGTGTCCTTCCGTGAATTCGACCGCCGAAAAAGGGTTGACGGGACGGCTGATGGCCATATGGTGCCCCAAGAGAGTCCTTGGGGCGATTGACGGCGATCAGTGATCAATACAATATGATTAAATTCGGTTCTCTCGCCTCGAAGGCGGCTTCTTTTTCTTGCAACGGAACCCGTAAGATGCCTGCACCCAAGAACTCGGAGTGTCTCGGAGAAAAGATGGAACGACTTTTAATTAATTTTGATTAAGACTGTGACTGTTTGCCTTTCATTTGTAGCATGGCCGCTCTCTCTCTACTGGACTTGTGATGTCGCAATACGAACCTATCATTTCCTCCGATTCGAAGAAGCTGCAGCACTCGCACTCCAAATGGCCATAGTCGGGAACAAGCACAAGGATTCATTAGGATTATTTGCGTACATAATTGAGCAATCCATTGTACGATGCTCCGGTGCAGAGAGCTGGCCGGCGTTGGGCCAACCAACAGGAAAGTTGTGTTTAAATCCACATCCCCAATACTAATATTGGAAGTGATATCTAGAAATTAAATTAATTCCAAACGGATAGATTTCCGTTCCATTTGCAAACTTTGTATGGTGGCCACTACTTATTAATCGACAAATTTAATTGAAACGCTTGCAAAGGGATTGAGCAATAAATAAACGCAGGGACCCTTCCATCAACAATAAATCTATCGCAGCTTAACGATCCGTCTCGATCCCCGTCCTGTTGTTGTTGTGGCAAATTGTGGAATTTCGTCGGACGCACAAAATAAAACATCAATTGTGCCGTGTGCCGCTGGCCCGCCGGTGGTTTTGTAATAAATAAACGATGCGTCGACGTCGTTTAAATTGCGCCGACGTTAAATTGCAAAAGTGGCCACCGCAAACAACAGTACCAAACCGACCGACGGAAACCGCTGAAGGTATTTTAATTTTTATCGCCCCAAATGCACACAAACTGTGGCCGCGGCTGGCTTGGTTTGAGTTCTTTTCGCGCACGCAATTTGTTCGCACCACACAAACACACCACCGTTGATGGCCGCCACCGACCGTTGTTGCATCACGCCCAAAAACCCGATGTGTTTGTTCTTCGAATTTCGACGGTTTGAAGAATGTCGAGAATTCGAGCATTGCACGGCCCAAACTCAAAACCCCAAACCCTCCCAAAAAAGGTTCGCGGACCGCGGCCAGAGAGTGTCAAAAAGAGAACCTTCCAGACCCGCGGGGCTAGATATGGGGTGCGGGAACCGGAATCGGATTCGGATCGAAACTATTCCGACGCAACCAACGCGGCCGGGCGACTGTGGAGCGACAAAAATGTTTCGCCAATTTTGTTTCGCGCCCATTATTCGTCGACAAAAGTTCCAAAGAACCAAACAAAAAAAACCGGGAAGGCGAACGCCGAATCAAACGCGTCCTGCAGGCGGTCCGGAGGATCGGAAAAAGGATCCCGCCGCCGCCAAACGTGCCGTGATGACTTCGACTTCGCGGTCCATCGCGGTTGCAATTTGGCTGTTTTTGCTCCTTCGCGGTGTCTCCGGGCCAGGGCAAGAAATGAGATCGAACCAATAGCGAAGGGTCCAACGCGACCGGTGCCATCCTTACGCTGGTGCCCGGTGCTCTAAACAAAGAGCAAAATTGTCGAAGAGTGCCAAGCAAACTGAAAGGCAAAAATCCGTACACAAAATCCGCACGAGTGCAGCATGTGCAGCACGTATGCTGCGCGGCGTTGCAACAGAGTGAATCGTGGAATCTGGATCACATTTGAGGCATTACAAAACGAAACAAACGCCGTCCCACCGCCGCCACGGCCACGATTTTTCTCCCGGGCCCGCCAGGCCGCCCGGTGGAATGCGCAAACGATGCTGCTGCTGCTGCTTCGGATGCTGGCAGCCCGGTCCGGGGTCGTGACTGTATGCGCCTGGCACAACAACGTGGCAATAGGAAAACCCCATCCCGTGTTCTGATGCGGGCAGCAAAAAAGTGGACGCGAAACGGCGGAAACACCATCCGTTCGCTGGCGAAAGAATGCCGCGACAGAGAGCCAGAAAGTGTAACCAGTGAGCAGGCCCTGGCCTCGGTGTCTCCTGGCCGTGTAATGAATTGTGCTGTTGCACAATAGAGGGCACAGTGGGTTGCGGTGTTTTAGGCGAACGCGAACAAATACGGTCGTTTCTATGCGAGAATATGAAAATGTAACAGATAAAACGATGGCGTCGTTGGGAATACAGAGAAATGAGATGTAAAATATGGTTTCGAATGAAAAGGAACCCCGAAATGCTAAATATGAAAGAAAATAATGGTAATATGAACAGTTTTTATATCAAGACATGAAAACGGATAGCAAAGGTAGCATAAACTTAGTGCAAGACTTTGCAATGCAAAGGAACTCGCTCGAAGCTAACATGAAATATGATCGTTCGTCATCGTTCGTCGTTCGAACAGAACGAGTGTTCGATAATCGCTATCGAGCCACAACAAAGCTTCGTAACCCACCGAAAGGGCCGCCTCGAAGGACGTCGAGAGAAAGAGAGAGAGAAACCTTATGAAAAAAATGGCCAGCCAGCCAGCGGAACAGCATTTCTACGCCGACCACAGAGTGGACACTCGGAGCCCGGCACGGCAGTGGGTTCCGGCCGTCGTCCGACGGACAACGTGGCGAACGAGAAAAACGAGCCCGCCGTGCTGCCGTGCGAATCCTGAACCTGAAAACTGGACAGGAGTAATCATCACCCATCGGCCGGGGTGTGTTTTTTTGACGAAGGAACCGACGCGGCCGGTGCCGTGGAATGTTGCGGGAAAAAGTGTCCTCCTGGCCTGGTGGACACCGGAAACCTGGGGCTGGCGGGGAACAAAAAGCGATGAAATAAAATAAACTAGAAAAGGCGTCGGCCAGAAAGGATGTTCCCAAATTACACTCCGGGAATGTGTTAACTGTAATGAAACGTCGGATGAGACGCGCGCGCAATCATGGCGTTGAAGAAGGCAGCAGCAACAGCAACGGAAAAAACGGAATCGCAGCCGGATGAAATTGCATTCGAGGCGAGGCCGGGTCCGGGTCCGGGGCCATCGGGCGCCCCGGAGGTGGCAGCTTTTTGCCGTTGCAACCTTTGATTGGGTGTGATTCCGCTGCCATGTGCCATCCGCGCCCAGCAATGTCGTCCCGGCCCGGCCCGATGATTATCGAACCCCGTCTCGTCCCGCCACGGCTCGGCCCGGTTGAACGGATCGCGGCCAAATTGCTTTAAGCCCCCCCGCTCCCCCCGCGCGAGATCCGAGATCGAGACTTTTCTATTGCGCGCCCCAACCCTGGCAGGCTTCGTCGATTCTGCCAATCTGATGCTTTTGATCTTCGGCAACAACAGCAACAGCACCGCGCCGGAGCCAGCGCACTAAAAACTAAAAAGGGAATCGATGCAACGATTCTCTTCGGAGCCCGATTTCGATGGAGCCCGATGCGTTTTTTTGTTGCCACGCGGGCTTCGGAAACAATTTTCACCGAATAATTATAGATTCGACGATGGCGGCGGCCGCGACTGCCGCGACGATTGGAGGCGACGCCGAGGACACAAAGGACTTAATGGTGGTCGCTGGAACAAAAAACTATCCTTGACACGGGGGAGAGAGTTTGAAAAGGGTTCGCGTTCGCGAAGGGTTATCAGTTTCATTATCTTTCTGCGAAGCGTAAGAGTGGCCAATTTCTAAGCATCTTTGGCGTAACCTCTTTTACAGGAGGCGACAATCGGACCAGCAAACCAGCTGTCATAAACTGGACTCGAAATGATCAGCCAAATGAAGATGCAAGGTTTCTGGAGAACCGATAACCGATCTTTCGATACATTAAATTCGTTCAGTAAAAGCAGTAAACTAGAAACTAAAAAAGAGGATAAAAATTACTTAAAATATCTTCAAATAATCCAAAACATTTGGAAAATAAAACAATGAAACTGCCACAGAGCAAATGCAACCGAAAGCGGACCACGCTTTATGTTTGCTGAGCGGTCAAAAGAGAAAGCCACAGGACTGAAAATGATAGAAATTCCTGTAACAGAAATTCCAGTCAGGAAATTGGTCCTCCCAAGCCGACGTCCACACGGGCATGTTGCGAAAAATCCCGCAAGACACTAGGCAACCAACCCCAGCACCGGAAGGACCGCCGGTCACTGACAACAACGGTTGGCAGAAGCATCGTATTTAGCATAAATGAATTGCACATCGCATGTAATATGATTTGTTTGCCAAATACCGGGTGCCTCTCTCTCTCTCTACGATGCGTCTCCTGGGACCTCAAGTGTGCGGACATGCTGTGAGAGTCCTTTCTGGACAATTGTCCTGCCATCGTCGTTGCTGTCATCGGGACTGCCAGAGCTACAAGTGCAATGCTGTCCGGGGGGAGGGGGAGCTCGAAAAATCGATGACAGTGGCCCAAAACGGCGTCCAGCAGCCCCGGAACGGTACCGTACGGTCATTGAACGCCCTGAAGCCCGGAGAGGCTTCAGCGTGTAGGAATAAATTTACATTACAAGCGATTATCTTATGGTGTCCAGCATTCGCTGGCGCTGTTAGTTGGTTCGTTTTCTTTCGTTTTTTTTGCATAAATTGTTTGACATCGATCGTCCCAGGCGGAGTTCGGTGCGTTTCGTTTCGCGCGGGTTACGGCCCGCGCCGTGAGCTGGTGAGGTGTCCCAACGAGGGCATCATCATTTTCGGTCAACGGTTATCAACGACCCGCAATCCCGGCTGAGTGGAGAGGCGGGTCTGGGCCGGCAGAGGCCTCCCGTGAGACGGCGGCGCTCGATAACATATTTATTGTGTAGCATAAATAAAACCCACACACAACTCGCGCTCGGGCAGAAGCGAACATTTTCATCGATATGTTTGTTCTGCCGGGTCCGGTCCGGGCCCCCACTCCGACTCCGAGACTCCCGTAGGCCAGCAAGGATGTTTGCGTCCCGGGCCGGAACCGAGTGGTTCGGTGTGTCCGGCCAGTGTTTGCCGTTCTTGAGGCATGTTCTACGCCGGAACGGAAACATGCGAATGGCTGTGATTTCTATAGTCCCCGGTTTGCCATCTACAATGGCCGGCAGACCTAAGGCAGAGAGCCAATAAGTTGTTATGGAAGTTGCTTGTTTTATTTTTATGCAAAAAGCATCGCTCAAATTTATGTGTATTCCATAACCAATAGTGTCAAGAATTTGGAAAGAAAATTCCAATTTACAGCGAAAATGTTTGGGAATCTTAGGGATTTTTTGCCAAAATATTCTTCAAATTGATTGAAACTGATCAAACTCCGCTGTCTATTATCGGATGAATTGTTATCGTTTTTGTTTAACCCTTCGAACACACTTTGCATACACCACTGTAAGGCAAAGCTCGAAGCCTCGCAAATCCCGACGCATTATGCTCCTTTATTTATCGATATTTTCACATATATTTGTTCAAACGATTTATGGTAGTGTGTTTGCGAGTAGTACACACCTCCCTTAGCCCGGGAGTCCGGGGCTCAGGCGCAGACCAAGTGGCCCACTGGTGGCGTCACTACTTTGTCTACACTTCGTCTAACCGTCTCTCGAGTCCTCTCGCCAGCAGCAAACACAGGAAGTGCAAGAAGATTGCAACATTGGTTCGCAGCAGCAGCAGCAACAACAACGGCAGAAGCAAGGAAAAAAACAAGACCCGGCAAGACGTAAGCCGATGTCAGATGCTCACCGTGAGCATAAACATCCGTTGGGCAGTCCCGGTGGAGGTGGCCAGTGAGCGGCGACCGATACTGACCGCGCGAGAGCATGTACATATGATTAAGGGCCACCGAAAGGGTCAAGCCCCCGAAGCCGGGGAAGGCTGTGTGCTGTGGATGGGCTGGTCATCGCCACAGACAGCCGCCAGCATGACCGCAAACAGACAGAGAGACGGCGGCACCGGATGGACGGATGGGACGGATGGGCCAGGCAAAAAGTCCGCAAGTATTTATTTTATGTGCAACTTCTCGAGCCGTCGGAGGGTGGCGCACCCAAGCCAGGGCCCAGGCCAGGGCCAGAGCTAACTGATTAGTTGATTTACATTCAGCAGGGTTCAGATAATTGACTTCTGCCATTATTCAAATACATTTCAATTGATTTACCTTCCAGAAAGGGGGGACATTCTGAAGGCCAGCCCACATAAGCGCATAAGAAGCCGACCTGCGCCTGCGGGCGGAGATGTCCTCCAAGAACGGCCTCCGGTCGCGGCCAGTTTCCTGTCCGGGAAGGGGTACAAATTTGATATTTAAACAAAGATACTCGAGCCACCCTCCGAGAGTCAGACCCCGAGCGAGTTACGTCCGAGTTTCCGAGTTTACCTTTTTGATTGAATTTAAATATCGCCCGGAGTATGGGAGGCACTGGCACTGGCCACGGCGGCGCATCGTCCGAGCCCATCAATTATGGGCCGAAGGTTACAGCAGGAGGGAGCGAAAATCAAATTCAGCAGCAGCCCGCAACTGTGCAACTGCAACTGGCATGCAGTATCTGCCCCACGGTTCGGGATCATAAATAATTGCCAACTAAAAGCCACTGCGCTGGGCACGGTGTCTGTTAAGGACACGGCAGTGGCTCTGCGAGTCCACCGGACCGAAGAGGACACCTCTTCGGTCAAGAGACTTGGCTTTCGATTTCTTACCCACGGCAGCCAGGGTCCCATTATGGTGAGTTTTTCTTTTTTTTTGTTGAAAGATCACGATCGCTCACACATTATCCGACAGCAATCAATTAAGATTCCTCTCTGCTGCACAGGAGGGCAGGCAGGCAGGCGGGCACTAAGAAGGCCCGGGGGAACCGGGAACGCTTTTAAGGCGGATTTTCGGCTTGATTAAGAGCACCGGGAGAGCATCGATGGCCGAAACGATGAGATGATGATGATGTGTCTAATCTTGCACAAAGCGCCCCGGGTACTGGATCGACCGCGTTCGACGGAGAACCTTTGGCGACCCTTTGACGTGCGTGTGTGTGGATCGTTTACATAACACACACACACACACACGGACACGTAACCAGCGCGAAGATCAATCACTGTCAGAATGGTCGCTGCTTTCGCGCGCTCGGTGCAGGAAATCCATTTCATCCCCAAACCCACCAGCACCCGCAGCACTTTTCGGCCACCGGACAGAGGAGCTTCCTTCTCGACCCGAGGGGGGTATTCTGAAGGATTCCTGAAGAGGGTTTGGCCGAGCGCTGCCTGATGGCTTATTGACGGAAAGGATCCCTCGTAACGCGTGACGCTGATTCCCGGCTGAAAATGGGAAAAGCGATCGATAAACCGCGTCGGTCGACGAAGTGAATCATAATCCGGTGAAGAACTGCACCGAGCTCCCCTTGGCCCGGGCGAAAAATGGTACCCTCACTTTATTTATGGTGCCCACGGGAATCGCGGCTTCTTGGCAAATTCAAACGGCACACGGTTTTGCACTTCTTTTTTGCCAGCCAAGTCATTTTTTTTGTTTCTTCCGGTGGCCAAGGTTGCAGTGTTATGCCACACACCGCGCCTTAAAGTCTTAAAGGAGCCCACCTCGAGAAGAAGAAGCCAGAGTCGGAATTGTTTTCCGTAGGACAGAAATTAGAATTTATTGCTTCCCTTCGGTGGCCATAAATGCGGGAGATAAATTAATCAGAAATTATTGCACGCGCCACTGGGCGGGCATAAGGCGCGATTCGCCAACAAGGTCTGCAACACTCGGCACTCCAAAATGGTGCTCCAAAATGGGGCTCCATCGTTTCTGCTTTTTGTCACGGCGTTTTATTCCGTCGCTTGATATGGTTTTAAGTCCGTCGACGGAGCATCCGTCATCCAAGTGTTTGTCGGGAGTTTCTGTCATTTATTGTGGAAGTCGCTAACAATGTAATCGAATGTTTGGACGTCAGACTTGTTACTAGTATTTTAAGCCTGGAGTGTCCAATAGATATACAGATAAAAAGGATAAAAGTGCTGCATTTAAATTCTTGGAAATTTTAAATAAAGTTAAAAGGTGCACAAAAGCCAAACAACTCGTATGTAGAACAGTTAGTATCGGCCAAAGATCAACCTGAAGCTGCCCAAAAAGCTGACAGAAAGATCAGCAAAGATAGAGGACGAATTTAATCCTACGCTAATCACCTGGACTCCAAGCTTCAAGAGCGATCCGTACCTTCTACGAGTTCACTGCCAATCCCTGGCCGAGGGCAAAGTAATACACCTCGCCCTATTTTCGTGAAGCAAACATTGCCAAATTCTTGGAAAACTCTCAACAGATTCCTTTCCAATTTTGGTTCGCGAAAAGATTATTCGCACAACAAGCGGAGGCGGCCGCTCCGAGCACCGGCGAGAGCATCAAAATATAATCACCTTCAATGTCGACGGAAAAAGATAGCGTCCCGACGGATGTCATCGGGTGACGGATTTGTGTGCCACGTGCCTTCCCAAACACGGATTGGGATTTTCCACCGTGGAAATTCCACACACGATTATCCTGCGACCGTCGAGGCTTGTTGCGTAACAGGCCGATCCAAAAGGGACCACCACTGGCACCGCTAACTCCACCCGTTAAGGCATCCCTTGGGTTGTGTCCCACGCTCACACACATACGCACGACCGTGGCCCGAGGTTCGATTACATCGACACAGCGACAATGTTATGCTCTGGCGCTCTGATCCGATGATTCCCCGTAAACGAGCTCCTGTCCCGGAGAGTGGCACGGAGAACACGTCCAATTTGTTTGTGTGACAGGGCAAGTCTGTGTGTGTGTTGCTGGGGAACTAAACCGTACGGTCGGAAGCGAGTCGTGAACGGTGGTGCATAATCTCATCACACTCGCAGGAGCAGGAGCCTCCTTAACGAACTGTTATCACGGACCTCAAATCATATCCAACGCGAACGACAAACGAGATGCGTTTGGCCGATCGATTTCTCTCCGTTCCCGGATTCGCCCGAAAGCATGTTTATGCAAAAGAGGGGCAAGGGGGACCAGGGAGCAGGACACAATGTTGCCCCAGCAGAAGACGGCGAAGATCGAGAAGATGGTGGCCCACCCAGTAACTGCGTCGAGTAACGAGCTCGAACGCACAGTGGGACTCCGACGGGGATAAATCATCGACACTCTCTCTCTCGGCCCCCGCTTCTGACCGCTCCCTGAGGCCGGGTGCGCCAAATGCACCCAAACGAGGATAATCCACCCCCAAGGAGCCGAGGGCTGGTACGGGGGACGATTTTCTTTTATTAAACGCTTTTAATGAATGTGATCAATTTGTTGACTGGGGTGACTGCATCCTTTTTTACGCTTCGAGCCTGGGACCTTCTGCGACCGGTCTCCCTGTCGGGGCCCTAATAATATCCGACGATTAAGCAGATCGTGGCGGATCTTACAAACTCGCCCCCCCCGCCCTGGTCGGGAGGTTTATCGCACTCAGATCAGCAGCGATCACTGATCGCTGGGGCGGATTGGGTCCCCGGTCGGAGGACACAATCAACACACTGGCCAGCCAGCCCCAGTCGTCGGTGGCTCCTTATTTAAGCGAAGCGCGCCCGAAGGTGGATGAATGAATGCACCCAATAAAAACGGAAATTAATATCTGCGGTTGAAGTTCAAGTGTGTTTTTATATTTGTTACCTCGTAACGGATCGGCCGCCGGTTTGGTTTGGTTCTGTGTCTGTCTGTGTGTGTGTGTGTGTGAGGTTATTTATGTTGGATTCCCATTGCGCTGCAGCGTCCCCTTTGCGCTTAGAATAAGCTAAAATTAATGTTTGTTGATAATAAATTTCGAATGTCAGTAAAATATTTCAGATTTTATGCACATTAAGCATGCCATCTTGCATTTTTATAGTCAGCTTCTGTTGGGTTGCGAGTCACACGTTATTGGAATACATTCTTGGGGACGATGTGGACGTGTCGTGAGGGCTGAAGAACCGAAGAGATCTGTGAGATAAGAGAGCTCAAATAAATTTTCATTTGCATGCCCTGGCTTCAGCCTATTTGAGAATGCGTAGTTATTATGGTTTAGTTGAATGTCCAACATATTTTTAATAAAATAATGCAGCTGTTGTTTGTAATGAACAAGTTACATTAAAGTGCCTGAATTTACGTTCACTTGAATGTTGGTTATTTAATCCATGTAATGAAATGTTTCCTGAAATTCAATCTAACCGTTTCTTTAGTATTTATTTTTTAAGATCACTTTGGCGTCGAGATCATTGCATTACATGACCAGAGCAAAATGAAATGTCGATGTTAATGTTAATCGAACACTCAAACTGTAACACGGCAGCATGGGAACCGGCCCATCGGAATCCAAGCAAGTGACCGGAAAAGTGTGAATTTGATGCGGTCAACCGTGGCGACGGGTGATTCGGATGTTTCTACCAGAAACCGAACAGTCATCCCGAAGCCGTGAACCGGGTACCCAACTCCGCCATTAGGCACGGTTTACCGAAAAGTATTTCTTTTGTTTTTTCGCCTCCGGCCGACCCTGTTGGACGGTGGTCAAAAGTTAAAGGAAACGGTCACGCTACACCTTCCCAAAGGCGCTCAAATTGAAGAACCCCAGAAACGGTTCTACGCGCGGATCGTCCGTCCGTTCGCCGGTTCGGCTCTGGCCGGTCTCGATTTTATTATTGACACATTCCTGGGAAGCCACCGCCTGGGATGGCGAAGGCCGTGCCCTCCAACGGGACCTTCGACAGTCCGTACCTGTGTGTGTGTGTGTGTGAGGGTGGTAGAAATGAAATATTTCACCATCGGCCATAACTCATGCTCCTTCACCGGACACCGAAAGGTGCACCGGCAGCAGCAGCAGCAGCAGCAGCATCGCCTTTTGGCCAAAGTGCGGCCAACGGATCATCATCCTCATCAGCCTGTTGCTCCGCTCCGTGTGCTGGTCCATAAATCTCGAGCCTTCCCTGGACTCCACGGATAGGCAATCGAAAAAGCAGCGGGTGCATCGGACACCACCGGACACCACCGGCCGGGCTGCGTGTGGGTTGTGCAGTTTTTTCTACGATTTCCACAGCGAGGTTCGTTTAATTTTTCTTCCCGTTCGAACGATTCGCAAGTCGCGGTTCAAGGCCCCGGGTTCAAACTCATAAGTCAGAAAGGGGAAAAGTCGCCAGAAAGAAGGAAAAGTTCACCCAAAAAAAAAATAAGTGAAGAAAACCGGCCACCAGTCCACCGCGTCGGCACGGGACGGCAATGGGTTGTGTGTTATGTTTTAATTAAGAAGTTGCCGAGCGCCGAGGCGAAGGCAAAGATAAAAAGGACCGGGAAGCTCTTCGCACGCGAATCCGGTGCAGACTCTGGAAGGCTCTGGGGCAGGTTGCCGATGGTGGTTCTTGGTTCATTTTGTTTAATTTTCCGGTCTGGAAATTAAATTTCAATATCCTTAGGAGCCGCTTTGGGGGATGTGTTGGGCTCAGTGTTGGATTCTGATGCCGGTGGCAAACATGATCCCAAGGAGCCGGGATCGCATTCTGCCGGCAATGTTGTTACAATGAATTGGAGAAGCCAGTAACTTCCCAGAGTCAGAGCTTAGAGTTGTTTGTTTGACAGTCATTGCCATGTTTAAATAAACGTTCAAATGTGTCATCGTTTGGAAAAAGTAACAGAAAAGTAATGGGAATGAATTTAAGAAAATAAATCACTTAAATACATAAATGATAAGGAAAAACATAAACAAAACAGAGGCAAAAATTCAAAATATAGAATTAAACCATTGGTCAAAAGAATCTAATAATTAGTTGATTACAATAAGGACATTAGTAAACAAAACCATAAAAGACGTTAATTAATAGGAATAGTCATAACAGAGGCTAATGAGTGGTACATCAGTATGAAACATTATACCAAAGCATTGCGAAAACAATTAGAAATTGGAAAGTTGCAATCCGGAAAAGGATTTCCAGTACAGATTGCAAAGCACGGAGCTCCGGCTCTAAGCCCGTTATGACATTTTCACCGCCAAAACCTGTCAAACAAATCCACCAACGTCAATGCAACAAATGACACCTGTTGAGCCGTGGGAGCGCATTTGTGCGATCGACTAAAAAATCCGCTTGCTCCGCGGCGATCGGCCCGCAATCTTGACGAGAGCCCACCCCAATAAATCAATCAAAGTCCGTAGTCCGGCTTAGCCCGGGTCCGGTCTCAGCCGGCCCATCGGCCCCCTGACTGGAGCCGGGAAAACCCCAAACACCCAGCTCGTCTTCATTAATCTCGCCACGGAGCAGCCAGTGCCGATTGGGTTGGAAATTTTTCAGCAAATCATTCAATTTAGTCGATTGTTTTGGTCTAATAATTAATCATGTAGTGTGAGTGGCCCCTGGGCACACGCGAACGCGGCGTACACCCACTGGAGCACCTCACTTTGGGGCTCTCGGCCGCCCGACCGGCCGGCCCTCGAGTCGGCTGAAGATTTCATCGATTTTCAATTAAGCTGTAATCGCGTTTTCATTTTCCCATTTTCTTCCCGCCGCGCAAGTTCCATCGGCGGCTTCGTCTGAGTGCCGGCACTTTCGTGGCACTTTTCTCCAGGTCCGCCGACGATGGAAGGTCGCCAACGGCCAACGGCCGTTTGGTTGCAGTTTTCTGCGCCTCGCTTTTGCTCCACCACCGGCCCGGCCAGAAGACGGTTTTCGCTGCGACGGCTCTCGGAAAATCTCAGGCGAGATGGGTAATGAAAATATTTTATAATTAATCATCCAGCCTCCGCCGGGCTGGCCATTCCGGCCGGAATGCCCAGCCAGCCCGGCCCTGATCCGCCTTCGCACTTACGCCACGGTGCTCCTCGTCATCTGCGTGCCGGTAATTTATTCAAAACAAGTGGCGGCCTCAAGTCGGTAAATTAAGCGAAGATTTACGGCTCATTTTCAAGCCGAATTCGCGCGCAGGCCGCGGAGCGACGGCCGCGGGGCGGTGCCACGGCATGTCCCATCCCATGCCGTCGGTATGCTGCGGTTTTGCTTCATTACATGTTGTGCGTTTTTATTTTTTGTTTGTTCATCTTCTAATGTTGGTTTATTTTAATTTTACCCCAGCAGCGGCCGGCGGCAACCTCTACGAGAGATAGTTTCAAAAGGCGTTAATTTGGGAGCGAAACTCACAAACGAGCTTCAGAATCGAGCCGCCCCGAACGCGAATTGCTTCGGACCGCGTTGCGTATACAGAATGACGGGGTTGCTTCACGGCTCCTCGGTTTAAACAGTCGCATGCAAATCGACGGCCCGCTTGCGACCCGAATGCCAACCAAATCTTTCGACAGCCGAACATCTTCTCGGTCACAGTCCCGGGCTCTTGAGAGTGCTGTCCACGCGCGATTGTTGACTGCTGCGGATTGTTTGGTTTGTAAACACGGCGCAGAACATGCAAACGTTTCGCAGGCAGCCCGGGCAGCATTAGCCAACGGGGTTGAGGGGCACTGTCAACGGGATTCGCTTTAGTTCGTGGTGCAGATTTATTGACTAGCCAAAAAAAATGGACCCCACGCCATTCGCCTCTCTAAGTAGATCTGATGTAATCCACATCCATTTTTTGTCTGTGACCCCCCGACGACGACGGGTCGCGCGGGAGTAATGTTTTATGCTGATTTACGGTCAGCTCTAGCAGCATTTCTAGCGCCCCGACAATGGCCCCGGCTGAGATGATGATTTGTTAAGACGATTTGTTGGCTACGCAAATCATGCGATGGGACCAAACAGCAGCGGGCCGCCGGGCGGTTTGTAACCGACAATTTGGTTTTTTGACTTAATTACTTCATTAACAGACAAACCTCAGAGGTCACTCGGTGACGAATCTACGAAGAAATAGGCTGCCAGAGGTTACGTATTACGAATCTGAATGCCCGGAACTCCGAAGCCGTCGGTTGGAATATGTAATTAATTACTTACGCAATTTAAATAAAAAATTAGGCAAATTTCTATCCTACAACCAGTAGCTTGGCTCGCCCGTGGATCGTCCGTCTCGCTGCTCCGGTTAATCGGTTTCTAAGCTAAAGACGTCAGTTTGAATCCTGGACAGTGTCTCAACTTGAACGCTAAAACCTTAAGTTGGTGCTTGATTCGGCTTGAATCAGTAACTATAGTTAGCTACTTACTATCATCCATGTTGACATTTTACATGATTATTTCTACTCTACATTTAAATTACTATCCAAAACGAAATGTCAGCTACACACTATGAGGGACCGTAACTAAATATCGCATATTGTTTCAATGAACAGCGACTCGTAATGGCGTTATAAACTACTAAATATTATTTTCTTTCCAAAAATGCAGTGAGCAATATTAACCCTTAGATGGGTTGTATGTTTTGTACAAAATTTCATCAAAAATCAGCTGTGTTTCGTAACGTTAGCGTTCGAGTTCAAGTTCTATAATTTGAGGCCCTTTTTCACCCGAACTTGATGTCGCTTTCGTTGTCTTTCAATCCCCTAGCATTCCGGCTCCCGGTAATTGTTCCCGCCGGGCACCCTCGGGTGACCAGTGAGCATTAGCATCATTCCCGCGCGGAATGGGTTTCAATATACACTTCCCACATACACACACACACTGCGATTCATCAAAAGGGTGCGCCGCGGTCGTCTGGACTTGCTGGGCCGAAAGTTTACTTTCAACTCCCCGGCGGACCCGGCGGCGGTCTTATCGGCCAAATCCGCCGGAACTACGGCGCGAACTTTCCCCGTCGCGACCAAGCCCGAAAAGCCCAACGCACCACGAAAGGGGCGCTACTTTTAACGATTTCACGGCCATTGATCGTTTCGAATGCGTGTCGATGGGAACAACAATCGAATTGACTCATTTCTGGGGCTTGGTCGGAGGAAGTCCCCACCCCGGCGGGGGGCAGCGCACCGATGACCCGTCGGAATCCGGACGGGAAAGTCGGAAATCGAAAACAGACACCCAGACACCTGCCGCCGCCGCCGCTGCACGTGGGAATGAGTTGGAAAACTTGCCCCGAAAAAGCAAAGCGGGTCAGTTTCTTGGCTTGGCGAGAGAAAAACTCCCCGAGAACCCCCCGGAGAGCTTCAATCCGTTCCAATTCTTCGCAAAACGCGAGCAGGACTGTTGCACTTTGGCAACGCGAAGATGATACCAAGAAGGCGGAACGCATAAGCATAAGAATGGGGCACTAAAAACGGCACACCACGGCATCGCCGGGTCTTGATTGTCCCGCTTGCATTAAACGACCCAAACCCGGAGCGGGTTATGATGCTGCTGGTGCTGCTGCCGTTGGCAGTGCTTCTGCCATTCCATTTTTTTGGTCGATAAACTTTAATCTTAAATATGATATTACCGTTCACGGTTATGGGGCCAGCCGGCGAGAGCCGGTTCTGAGCGTTATGCTGTGGCTGCAGCCGGGTGCGCTCGCGCCACAGAATGCCTTTTTGCATTTAATGGGCCCGTGCTTGTGTTTTTTTTATAGTCGCATAAAATGGGCGTGCGAAAGGGATATGCCCGGCCACTGATCGCTATTAGGATTCATGAGCGGGTGGCTGTGTGTTTTCGGGGAAGGATGCCGTAACTTTGTCGAAGCATAGCATTCAATTTCCGGCCCCGCGTGCGCTCAAACACGCCACGCTAATTAGCGGTAGCAGCGGTCCGATCCGGGCGATCCGATCGAAGAATTATAATGATCCACCAAGGACGCAATGGGACGACAAAAAATCAGGCACACCCGGCGGCACACGGCACATTACTTCATTAGCGTGCAAGACAAGACTTCACAATGCGGACCGCGCGAACCACCGGCCGCCGCCGCTTCGATCTGGCCATTGAATTGTGCGCCGAGCATATTTCGGTATTTCCAAAGTCCGGCCATTCCGCCGTTTCGTTCCCATGCTTCCCATCGCAGAGCGCGATGCCAAACGGTAGCATAAACAGCATTCCACCCGCCCCACCAGTTCCTACCGCGGACCATTGAAGCGCATTTTCCATCGCCACGATCGCGAGAGCCACCGCGCGGAAGCGCGTTATGCTCGCGCGCGGGGATAAGGATCGACAATCGACTCGTTCCCCGCTCGGCCCCGGCCACGACCAACGATCACGATTAGCACACCCCGCGCCGAGAATGTGCGCCGGCTTGACTATTTGCTATTCAGAAGGGCCCGCCAGCCACCGCGCTCCGGCATTGCCAAACTTGGGCAAATCTTGGGTAATCCCATCGTCACGGTGGACCACGATTTCCCAACCACGAGGCCCTCACTAGGGCCTGTCATTATTATCGTTATAATTGGCCCCGCGGCCCATTCTGTGAGTCGGGCCCTCGGAGGGCGCTTCTTCGCGGGCCGTAACCCGGGGATAACAGCAAACCGTGCACGGGGTGTTCCGGGTTCCGATCACTCAGACCGCGCCATGATTTACCCGACCGTAGACTTCAATTAGAATTCAACTGGCTCTCGGCTCCTCTCCGGGTTCTCTCCGGGTTCTCCCCGGGTTGGCTGGCGGGTCCTGGTTTCAAACCGAAGATGATGCTTCTGCTGCTTCTTCGTCTTATCGTGGCCACCGATAATAGTGTGGGGTGTACAGTTTATTCATTTCCAATTTGCAGTAGTTCCCGTGAACCGATAAATCTCGCCACCGTCGTTGTTGGGGCGGCTTTCGTCGTTTGAAATCGACGGCGGGCGGAAAGGTCGGGTGCTAAGTGGGTGCCCGCGACGAAGCCTATGGCGGGTCAACCCCGAAACAAACCATCTCTCCCAGTCTCTCTCTCTCTCTCTGTCACTTTGGATGGCGAATAAATTCCGATAAAATAAGTCAATAAATTATAGACCGAACGCGTTTCGCTTCCGCAGTGCGCCCGCCGATGCTTGACAGCTATCTCTCTCTCTCTCTCTACTGATATATATTAAGGCTCTTGGGTCTCACTCGCACACGTCTTGTAGCAAAAACCCCGGTAGCTATCGCCCAACGCCCACTGCTGCTGGCCGGCCTCGGAACCATTCCGTTGCGCCGAAGCATAAATCCAAGTGACATTGGAGGAATCGACAAACGCGGATATCCTCCGAAACATGGACTCCGGGAAGATCTCTTCCTCCCCACTCGCCTTCCTCCGCTAAATGTGGTTTGTTAAATGTCTCGATGTGTTCTTCCCGCCCACGAAACTGCAGCACGGCTGTCCGGCTGCCGGCTTTTGCATATTTATGCGCGCCCCCGGGAAAGTGGGTGGACACACGCACGGACGCACGCACGCTGGCGGCGGCGGCCCGTATGCGGACACGCACGCACGGGGGCGAGGCGTCAGCCAGACCGATAAATAAATTAGGTGCCGATGCATTGAAATTAATTAACTAATTAATTATTCCGAGTGGCCGCGGCGGCTGCAGGTCGGATGGTCGGCGGATGGCGTGAAGCAATGGCGCGAGCGTTGCAGCACTTTGCGATGTGATAATGGGTTATAATGTTTCATATTTCTTGATATGATCCCATTTGCTTTTATGCTCCTCCTCTCTGTGGTTCAAGGTTTTTTTTTCGCGCTCGCGACTTTCGCCCGCGCGATGATAAATGGCGCGCTTTTCCCGATGTTAATGTCCCGGCGCCATCAGACAGCGTGTGGGCATCGGTTGGTTTGGGATTAGTTAGGAAAGCAAAAGTGATCCCGTGGTGTGGCCAGTAATTAACGGCTTTTCAGTGAGCAACAACGCCGCTCACATGCGGACCGACAATAAATGATAAGTTTCGGAAGTGTTGAAACGTTTGCAATCGGTGCCAAGCGATATGGTGAGATGAAAAGAGAAGCATTTAGTTCCAGCGGCTGCATTTTTAGGCTAAGTCTCTGGCTCTGGGGAATAGAGTGGGGTCCGTTGGCTGTTTAAACATACATTAGGAAGGTCGTTTTAAGTGTCCCGAGAGTGTGCTCCACGAGTTCCGGAAATAAGTTGTGAAACTTTGGCAGCTTGTTAGCCTCTAAGCGGTGAAAAGAGTCCCAAGGGACTAAGGTCTATCATATCATAATCTCATGGGACGAATTTTGGGGCTTTTGGTTGCTTTTGGAGTTTTTGTAATGCTGTTCATTGATTCGTTTGATGTTTTGATTTACGTTACAGTTCCTTGGTTGTGACTACCAATTTTGCGAACTAAAAATGGTTGAACAGTGAGGTCGTTTGTTTGACCCTTTTTTAAATTCTTCCAACCTCGTCAGTTAACCTCAAAGTTTTGGCAAATTTATTCCAATACCAAGCATATTAACCACAGCGTATTCTTGGTCAAGTTAATTTTGATTTGCCTTCAAATGTATGAAACTTTCCTTCGATAGTAGTTTCCTTTAATTTAATAAAATGCCGAGACACTTCTTGTATGCTAACAACAAAAATAACCAAACCTGGTAGTTCGGTTCACAAAATAGACGAAAGGCAACCAACAAATCCGCAACGTATGGTAAATAGAACAGAAAAGAAAACAGTTAGCGTAGCAGCAAATGGAAAGCAAAAGCGAAAAGCCATAAATACCTGTGACTAAATCGTTAAAATATGCTCATCCTATTAGCATTCTCTTTGGGTTGCATTCACCGCTATCCTCCGCTTTGTGTTTCACTGTTTTTATCTTCCTTTTCTCGTAATGTTTCGTGTTTTGTTTTTAGTTTCCGATCGCGTAGCGTTTGGAGGTTGTTTTTTGTTTCATATGCTTCTACTCCCTTTATGCTTTTTTATGCTTCCACAAGACAACTTCTCGCGGCACCGACCACCACGCGCAAAAGGGGTCTCTTTCGGTTCACATACTCTTAATAACGCTCCACGCACACACACACGTAAGAGAAATGGAAGTGCGCGCTGCGTAAGATCTGAGGAGGGCGCGCGCGCGCCCCGTGGAACCACCGCCGGAACCAGGGTGGCCGGTGGGAAATGATTTGTCAAAAATTAATTTGTGAGTTACGGCAGGCAGGCAGGCTTTTATGCTTTTGCTTTTGCGGCCCCGGCCTCTCCGACTGAGAAGAAACGGCGCGCGGAGCGGGTGTGCTGTGGTTGATTTATTGCAAACAGATTTCCCTCCGAAAAACCGAAAAACGAGACCCGGATTCCCCCGGCTTGCCGGCTGGCCGGGAGTGGGGAGCCCGGGAAACGGGACGGCCTTCGAAAAGCTCGGTCGATCGGATCAACGACGTTCATTCTCTTCCCATCCGACGACGACGCCGAAGAAAGCGGCCGCCCGAGTCCATAAACCGAAAACGGGGGGAAAGATGCTAATGGGGCGTAAAAGGTGCAACTCTCCCAAAGCCTTTCTACGACCCTCGCCCCCCACCGCCCCAAAGACTTTGTTCGGCGAGTGGAGCCGAAAAGATCGAGAAGCAGACGGAAACGAAGCAGAAGCCGCGAAGACCGGCCGAGCGATCTTCGGCGTCCGGTAAGTGCATTAGAGACTGACACCGCGCCGATGTTGCGTCGTCTCGAGCATAAAGCCCAGCCTCGCTGAACGGAGGGTAAAAACAGCCGAAAACCGGTCCCAGCGAAGCCGACAATGACCGTGCTGGTGGCTAGAGGCCGGCTGCCTGGCCGCCCGACAGGCGGACAGATAGCGAGCATAAACTGATGTTATGTTATTCTTACTCATCAGCATCATCAACGAGTAAACATCAATTTCACGATCAGAAACGATCATAATCATAAAGAACGAGCCACGGCGAATGGGGCCGTGATTTCAAACCCCCCGGCGGCCACTGGCCCCTCGAGACCACCACCCGCCCCTCGCGGACCAGCGGAGGGTTTGTTATTTCGAGGCGGACGAGGCGAGGCGTCGCCGGTTTTTCGATTTCATTTCGATTGTGGTCCACTTTCGGAGTCCGAGAGCCCGAGTTTTTGGGAGTTGCTGAACTGTTAACCTCGTCCGAAAGTGCTGGTGGTGCGCCTCCTGGTGATGGGCCGTGCATAAAGCTGATGTGTTCCCGTTTTTTTCTGTTGGCCCCGAGCTTACTTTGGGCCACACACTTGAACGAATCGCACTAACGAATCAATACACACCCCGAAGCGAACCGAAGCGGGAGCGTTGTTTTGATAATGTTGCTTGAAATTCCGCAAACACCCAACACGAGCCACCAAAGGTTCGCGATATTCTATGGCCCCATTCAGCCTGTTGCGGTTCATTTTGATAATGCCCCCCAACACCTTTGGCACAGTGTTTGGATGGTTCAAAGGCGCTTTTGAGTTGAGCTTTCTTTTCTGGTATGCTCATTTCTCTTTTGCTGCTTTCAACTTGTTTTCTCTACTTCTTTACTCCGTTTTCTGTTAATTTTGCAACTGTTTGTTGGCTACTTTTACTCTTATACTATCGTTTTACACTTCTACAGTGTCCTTGTTTTCGTAAATAGTTCTAATCGTTTCTTTTCAATGTTCTTTGGTAATTTCTTGCACCGCTTTCCTTCTTCTTGGAAACTTTTTACTTCTCCTGCTTTTTCAATTAGTGTTCATATCCTTCACTGTAGTTACGGGTTTCTTTCGAGCATTTTCTTCATCACGCAATAAACTTCTCCCCGATCCGCGTTGCCCTTCCCTTTGAATACGCTTCGTGCGCTATATGCATTCCACAAACGCACACACACCGGGAATCAGGGGGAAACATAATTCTCACCCACAAAAATGGGGTGGCCACCTTTCGCTGGACCTTCCTGCCTTCCAATGCACCTTCTGCTAGGCCACCCGCCGGTCAAAACTCACGAGAAGGTCAGGCACATCGTTACCGCGCGCCGAAGCCACTGGCCAACGGGAGATCGAAAGATGAAACCCTCCGGAGACCTCTCGCCGGTGTCGGTGTTGTTGGTTAAATAAAGGCATCCTCGTGGTCGCCGCCGCCGCCACCAACTGGAAGCCTCCGGAGCAGCAGAGGGAGGAACGGGGTGCGGATGGAATAAATCTCGATAATTTACGAAACTAGCGCGGCCCGCGGAGAGCCCATGGGCTGCGCACGCCAATCATCCTGTGGAGCCCACGTCGCCCACGAAACTCCGGGGACGCTCTCTTCCGTCCGTCCGTCCGTCTGGACATCCTTTGGGCGGCGGTGATGGACAGAGGGCAAGTAAACAAAACATTCGACGCCCTCCCTCTACGCCACCACACGCGGGCCCGATAATTTACGGGTCCCCGCGGACCACGATGATGATGACGGCGATGATGATGATGACCAGGGCACGACCACGCAGCAGAGAGAGGATGCGATCGTCTTTCGATTCCGTTCCCTGTGGCCCCCGCGAGTGGCTCCAAGGCAGAAAGATAACTACCCCCAGAGTCTCTCTCTGTCTAACCACGGAAACGATCACTCTCTGGATGACACCGGGGAACAGTGCACGGGGACGGCGCGGGCTGCTTCATTTCGAAGACCCCACCACCAAAAGGGCGGACACAACAATCGTGGAACGGACACTCGGGGGCAGGGAGCAAAAACCCAAAGTCAAACACTGAAATTATGTTTCATTTTTCGTGAATTCAAAATTGTATTTCATTCGGTTCGCTTCCTTTTTTCACATCTCTTTCTCATTTCATTCTTCCGCTTGTTCTAGTTCTGCTTCTTTCTCGCTCTCTTTCGCTCTTTCGGTCAATCCCTCCCAAACGTGGGAGGTGACTTTAGATTTTCGCGCTTTTCTTTACTGTTTTGTGTTTGTTGTTGTACACTTTAGACCTGCTCACCCAGCCGGAGCTTTACGATGGGAGTTTGCTCGGGCTTTTTTTTACTGCTTTCCGCGCGCACGGCGTTCGCTCGTTTCGCTCTCAACGCGTGCGCTCGCGTTGCCCTGTTTTGTAATAAATTACTATCTTCTAGTCGAAATGTACAAATTGGAGCGAGTTTACTAGTTGCCCTGTCTCTTGTCTGCCGGTTTTTCTTTTCAGTTTTACTCAGTTTGTTCTGTTCGTTATCTTCTTAGCTTCTTATCTGTCTCTCGTTCTTTCTCGTTTAGATAGTTTTCTATTTGTTTTGTGTCAGTTTTCGAGGCTTCTTTTCGGAGGAGTGTGTGTGGTAACTGGTTAATTTACTACAATAAGTGTGCCTTTGTCTCTCTTTCGCTCTCTCTGTGGGGTTTTTAATGTGCGAACGCATCGTTTGATTTGCTTCTGCTCGTTTTTCTCTATTTCTATTGGAGTATGTGGTGGTCTGTGATGATTTTTGTTGTGTTTGTGTTGTGCATCTTCTTTTGCTTCCGTTTTAAAGTTCTTTACCAATGTGGTTTTTTCGCTTGTTTTGTTACTACCTTTCGATTCTTGGTCGGTTGTGGTTCTCTTCTTGATTTCTCTCTTTCTATCTATCTAGTGGCTTCTCTTCTCTCTCTTTCCTCCAAAATGGCACCAACATCTCAACATTAACGTGAGGAACAACTTTTAGTGAGTTTCTGTGCTTACTGCTTCTGCTTCTTCGCGTCAAGAGCTCGCCCTATCTCATCTGCGGGTGTTTGTTTGGGGCCACCGTAATGACGCAATAAGAGTACAATTATGGAACGGATCAACAGAGAGAGACGATACACAATTACGCGTGATACGTGAGGGGCGAGCGGGCGCGCGCGCGAGCGCTTGTTAGCATTTCCTTCACCGGATTTCGGTCGGTCGGTTTTTTTCCCGCTGTATCTCTCCTTCAACATCGACAGCAGAAGGGTCCAATAATTTTCCCTCCGGGTGGGTCTACCTGTGATTATCGCGAGGTGCGTGAGGCCTTCTCCACCTCTTCGATTCGATTTCGGTTTCCGAGTTCCCTATTGGGGGGTGGTTCTTCTATTGGGTATCGCATTAATTTCCGCGCGCTCCGAAGCTTCCTCAATCCAATCCAATTAAGAATAATTTTGGGCAAATTGATCGATCGCCCACTAACCCGCCCGCCAAACACACACCCCACGAGTCGGGGTGATAGGGACGGACCCCCAGCGCGACAAGGATTGGGTGGGTGATGGTGAGAAGGCCGTACATAAAAACTAGTATCACGATCATATTTAAGTCATAGGTCATACACGTTCTAATGCGCATCGTGTCGTGTCGTTACTGTCCTTTTCGAAGTTCCTTAAGCCTACTAGACAAATGAAAATCGGGATCTCCTCACGTGTGGAAAACTATTTGGCAAATGAGAGCTAGTTGAGGCGTGGAACGGAATAACATACACGAGGGCGACGGCCCCAGCCCAGGATCAAACAGGATCACGATCGATCGACACTAACTACCGAGAAGTGTTGTGACCCCCCAGGCAACAGTAGAGCTCATCCTGCGACTTGTGCCTCGTGTCTTCACCTCATATCTAAGCCCTAAGTCGAGAAACTTAAAATCAACAAAATTGACTGCTGCCGTTCCTGTGTGCCATCTCAGTGGACACCCGCTGTGGTCTCAACAACTCGCTTCTTCTGACTATGAAGATATATATACCATATATAATTAGGGGGTCTGTGTGTAACTTATCGGCAAGCCTAACTTAGTGCGTTTAGTAACTTGTTCATCTGTTTGTTGTTGGACGAAGTCCTATTTACAGCAGTCTCCACACACACACACCGACCCCGGGTCCCGGGTCAACTCGGGTGTGTGTGCGGTTCTTGTGGGAGAATTGGGAATTGCCTAGACTAAACACCGTCCCATCTCCGACTCTCTCTATCCCTCGAGGGGATTCGTCCTCCGCATTACACGAAATAAGCTCTGCCGTTGCGACCCATCTGGGGCGTCTCGGGTATCGTGGAGTACACGTGCCCGAGTGAGGCACTGGAGCGGCTCATGTTGTAGTGCTGACTCATCGGGGCTTCGTAGTGCTGCGATGACGCGGACGACGATTCGTCCTCCGTGTTGCAGGTGCTCTGCGACGGTGTGCTCTGCGGGATGGCCACCGACCCGGGCGGGGCCGGTGCGATGATGTGCCCGGGACCACCGCCTCCGCCCGGCATCATGGCCGCCGCGTCACCCTGGCAGCCCCCCAGCGAGGGACTCTGGATCTTGCACCACTGATCGAGCGACGTCGGGGCGGGCGTGTAGCGCAGGTTGGGGCTGCGCGTGATGTCACCCAGCTTCTTCGGCGTCCGGTCCTTGCTGACGTCCGGCAGCGCGTACCGCAGCTTGTCCCAGAACTTGCGCTCCCCCCAACACGCCACGGTGCAAGTGCGGATCAGCAGGTTCATGATCGGATCGAGAGCGACAATCTCGACCGGAGCCGTCAGCACGATCACAATCTTGTGCCGCCGATAAGCCGGCCGCACATTCTCGATGACGGACTGGAGCGCAACCCGGAACTGCGGTTGGGACCACTCGTTCTGCAGGAAGTTCATCGACACCACCAGGATCACCTTGCGGGCTGCGTCTGCCGCGCTCTGGAGCGAGTCGGCCAGGAATGCGCCCGGGTGGACGTCGCGGTGGTGGAGACACACGGAGTACCCGTAGAGCTGCAGTTCGGCGCCGAGAAGCCGCCCAACGAACTCGTTGTCGTGGACACTGTACACCACGTAGCTGTCGTACAGTTTGTCCGTGTCCTCCTTACTCGCCACGATGATCGGGTCCTTCACGAGACGCACCCCGTACCGGGCGTGAGCCCACAGCCGGACGTCCTGCCGGAACACGCAGGCCAACGCCACGATGAGGGCCGTGCCGATGATGGCAACGACGACGGCGGCCAACAGTGGCACGTACCCTCCCCCGATCAGTCCGTGACCCATCAGCACTGTCCGGTGCACGGTCGGCGGGGCTCCATCTTCGTCTCCGACACCAACGCCAACTCCGACACCCCCAGCAACCTCGTAGTCCAGGCGGTTCTCACAGCTCCCGAGTGCATCGGCCACCACCCGGCTGTCGGTGCATACCATACGGCTCAGGTCGAAATCGCCGGTGACCTCACGGATCCAGCGCTGCAGCCGACGGAGCGACTCGCAGTCACAGCGCCACCGAGCCCCACCGAGCGAAACCCGCGTCAAGGAGCCGGTTTCACGGGCCGCCGCAAACGCCTGCCACGGCCGGAACTCGCTGATCCGGTTGCCACTCAGATCGACCACCTCCAGGAAGCGCAGACTCTCGAACGTGCGCTCCCCAACGAACCCGATCGCGTTCCCGTCCAGGTATAGCTCGTTCAGGTTGGTCAACTGATCGAACTCGTAGCCCCGCAGTTCCGGCAGGAAGTTGCTCTCCAGGTGGAGAACCCGCAGACTCGGTACCCGCTAAACGTGCGGTTGTGCACGTTCCGGATGTTGCTCCCGTTCAGGTAAAGGACTTCCAGCTTCTTCTTGCCAATAAATTGATGGCTCCCGAGCTGCTGCAGTTCGTTCCATCCAGATAGATGGTGGACGCGTCCATCGGGATGTGCTCCGGTACCTCGGTGTAATCGGCCGCCCCACAGTCCACGATGTTGGTCTTCCACGTGTGGTCGTGGTAGCAGCTGCACCGCTCCGGACACGTCATCTTGCAGTCGCACGCGTCAAAGTCGCAACAGTGACAGGTGGCGAAACAGTGCGTCTCGTACCGGCACAGGAAGTCGTTCGCATTCAGGTCCATCAGCGGCCGAATGCTGGCACCCCGCTCGTGCTCCATCGTACACATGACCGTGTCCAGATCCATGACGCGCGGGTGCTGCCGCAGGTGGGCCAGCTTGTTGATCCCCTGCAGCCACTCCATCGTGCAGTCGCAGTGAATCGGATTGTCGCTCAGATAGAACAGCGGCACCTCCCGGTCATCACCGACACGGGTCAATGCCAGGGCGCCAATCTCCAGTTTGCGGATGTAGTTCCCGTACAGGACCACCTTCTCGAGATTGCGCTTGCTGAGGAACGTACCGGCGGCCACCGTCTCCAGCATGTTGTTGTTGAGGAACAGCGTCTCGATGCTGTCCGGGATCGATTTGGCGTCGACCGCCGTCAGCCGGTTGAACGACACGTCCAGCATCTTGATCTGCAGATTGTTCAGGTCGTAATAGTTGCCCAGCTCGCTGATGTTGTTCTGGTGCATATCGAGCCACTCGAGCGACGTCGGGAAGTGCGAGTAGTCGAAGATGCGGATCTGGTTGTCCGACACGTTCAGGAACACCAGCGCCGGGAGTGACGTAAACACTCCGCTAATGTCCTCCAGCTCGTTCGCATCCAGCCGGATGGCACGCAGAGTCGGATTCGAGCTGAACGCCGACTGGTCAATGTGCCGGATCTGGTTCGAGGCGAGATTGAGCACGTGTAGGGACGAAAGGGTCACGAAGGCATCCCGCGAAATGTTGGTGATCCGGTTCTCGACCAACCGGAGGCCAAGCAGCTGCTCGAGGCCCTCGAACGACGCGTTGTTCACCGTGCTGATGTGGTTCTTGCCCACGTCGAGCGATTTCAGGAACCGCAGCTTACCCAACCCCTCCGGGATCTCCTTCAGCCGGTTGTCATTGAGGTTGAGGTCGTTCAGGTTGGTCAGATTCTCGAGCGCCCGGCCGTGGATTGACTCGATGACGTTCGACGCGACGTACAGCTGGTTCAGCACGTACAGCTCGAAAAGTGGTGCTGTTCGATGCGCTTCAACCGATTGTGGGACAGCGTCAGGGCGACCAGGTTCTTCAGGTCGCTGAACGCGTTGTCTGCGATCGACTCGATCCGATTCGCACCCAGATTGAGAATCTGCAGACTGTACAGCTCCCGGAACACGTGCCGATCGATCTTGGTCAGCGCGTTGTGGCTAATCTCGAGCACCACGAGCCGCTTCAGCCCGGCGAACGTGTCCCGGTTGATCCACTCGGACGTGAGCTCGTTGTGGGACAGGTCCAGGATCTCGAGCCAGTCCAGTCCCTCCAGCAGACCTGGGGCCAACACGGACAGGGAGTTGTTCTGAAGGTAGATCTCGCGCAGTTCCCGAGTCGACTGAAACGTCTCGGGCGGCAAAGCCACCAGCTTGTTGCTGGACATGTTGAGGACCTTCAGCGATCCGAGCCCAACGAAGGACCGGTCGGCTAGGGCCGTCAGGAGGTTGTCCTGAAGCATCAGCACACTGAGCGACCGAAGCGAGGACAGCCCGTTGTCCGGCAGGGACAGGAGATCGTTGTGGGACAGATCGAGAACCTCCAGCACGGTGTTGCAGGCCTTCCCGGGGGCCGTGGGCCCGTTGCCCCAGTCGGAGAACCCGAGCTGCGACACGTCCGTCAGCCGGTTGCGCGTGAGGTTGAGGTACCGCAGCGTGAACAGCGGACAGAACACGTCCGTCGGCAGCGACCAGATGTTGTTGTCGGCCAGATCGAGCCGCTTCAGCTCGGTCAACCCGCGGAAGCTCTCCGGGTGGAACTCCATGTTCATCGCGGACCAGTCGGTGTTGTGGGTGCGCAGCGACAGCGACTGGAGGTCGCGCAACGTCGATAGCACCATCGAAGGCACGTACTTAATCTTGCAGTACTCGATCTTGAGGTCCTGCAGCCGCTTCAGGGTGCCGAGGAACGCTCCCGAGTGCTGGTTCGCCTCGAGCGAACTCTCGAAGAACAGGATGTCGCTGCACTCCAGCTTCAGGGCGTCGATCCGCTCGATCTGGTCCGCGGTCAAGTTGCGCATCAGCGTGTCCGTGCCGCCGATCGTCTTCAGCTTGCAGGAAAGGACCGTCGTCACGCTGACCTTGCCCTTCTTGCCCTCGCCGTCAGAGGGCGCTTCGTTCAGCACCCGCTGCCACTTGCAGCCACGCGGTGCCACGTCCACCCGGCTCATCAGACCCGACCGGGCACGACCGACCGACACCAACGCGGCCAGGACCAGCACCACCGCCAGCAAGGACATTCTCGAGAACTCCATGTGTGTGGTGATTGGATTTGCTTCAATTGACTGCCGCGACTCGTTATCTTCTTATCTCCAACTTCCGGGGATTCTCTACACACACACGCACACGCGGTAAGTTACACTTTAGTAGGCGACGGCGGGAAGGCGTACATAGAACAACGAATTTCGCTCACGCACACCACCGAACGCCGGCGTACGCGACTTCCAAACACAATTTTCGCACGACTCAACGGATCACTAGAAGAGGGCCACAGGGCGGGTGGAAGCGGGAAAACGAAAAGTGTACCGAAAAGAAAACGGGGGATTTTCCGCAGGGTGCCGAGGACACACCTCACTCGGAGGACGCGTTTTTCCGAGCGGGACACCAACAGTAGGCTGCGGCTGCTGCTGCTGCTTGGCGTCTTCGTTGCTGTGGTGGTTGCTGAGACAGCGCAAGCGGCATCATGGCCGACGAGGCTTTCGCTTTTCCCACGGCCGACGACACAGAAGGATTTTCCTTCAACTTTTCCACACGTAACTCCCGGGCAATCGCATCACTTTTTCAACGTACGACACGCTTTTTTCATTATTTCACTCCCTCGGCCCGATTATCACGGACCCCCTGCTGCTGGAGGGAACAAAATTCGATTCCTTCTTCCCGGAATCCGGGCAGCGACACTTTCAACGACACACACACGCAGAGTGGCTGCCTTTGGGTTGGCGTCTACACAATTCCACGAACTTTAACTGAGGCACTGAGCAAGAACGGAGGTGTATCCTGTATCGCGTAATTGGGAACTTCCTGGTTTTTGCCACAAGTCACAAGTTCGAGTTAGAGTAGGATTCGCGGTCCGACTGTTGGCAATATAATTTGTAGGAGACCTGTTTTCGATTATTCGACTTGCGCGAAAATATCTGTATCGTAACAGGACACGTAAAATTCGAGGTTAAGCGACGCGCGACGTCCTTCTCCGGCAAAAGTTTGAAATTTTCTGAATTTTTTTCTGGTTGTTTCTCTGAGAATACCAACTGATTTATGAACCCAACTTTGAACCTACGATCCTGACTTTCAAACCTGACCAGTTCCACGAAAAAACACGAAACGAGCCGAAATGCAATGAACGCCGCACGAAACGAATGACGTTTCGCCGTCGGGCGAATTGAACCTCGCCGCCATGTTCATTTCGCTAGTTCATCGCGATTCATCTTTCTCGCCTTTCGGAGGGGAAAATTGTATTTTCTCTCTTTCGTTCCTTCTTTCCTTCATGTTTCCTTCTCGTTCTTCACGATGCAGACAAAAAAAACGTCAATTTGTCCGTCCGCTTTGTGTTCGTCCTTCGTGGCGAAGAAGCGCTGTGTGCATGTGTGCGTGTGTGTGTTTTCTTACCACAGAACTTCACTCTTCTTTGTTTCTTCTTCGATTGGGTCAAATATATGTTGCGGCCTTCTACGAATCGACTCTCTTGAAGGAGGAAAGGTCCTGCTGCACACACACACATCGCCTTGACCCGAATAACTGGCCCTCTCTAATTCTCACACGCACTCCTTTCTTGTACATATCGGGGCTAATTCGCAGCAGTGGTCCGCAGCCTGGTCCGGAGTTCCAGGTAGGACCAGCCACTGGAATCCTTTGCCGCAGCTCATTTGGTTGCCCTCCCGCAGACACTTCCTTGCATCATCCACGTCGGGGTCGAGAATTCTCAGACATCCCACAAAGCACTCGATACAAAGCTTGTTTTCTGTGTTTTAATAACTTTATGTACTCAGGGTTTACTAAACAGGATTCTCACTAAACACTTGTTCGACACTTCCGCTGTCACGTGTGTGACCACTGCGACCGTCCTCTCGATACAGCAGAACCCGCTCTCTACGGTGTAGCTAGGGTTGGGTAATTAAAGCAAAACACAGCCAATCGGACCGCGAATTTGATGGATTTGAATTTTTTATCATTTTATGGAATGCAACAAAATCGGCACCACCGCCTGCATCTCCCACCTATCAGCGACATTGTCGAAAGGTTGCCCAGGACGCTGTCCTCCCGTTGGATGATTGGAAGCAAATATTTTGATAATGAAGACGATAATTAGGCTGCAGACTGCTGGGACCGGCTGGGGCCAGGTTTATGATACGTACGGAGCATAAAACAACGCACAAAAAGACCCAGCGCAGGGAGTAATCATTAATCCTTCATTCCCGCCGGGGACACGAGGCGACACAGGGGAGAGATACGGATGCGAAACAAACGCACCGCGCCGCGATGGTGGGAATGAAATTTGCATATTTTATGTGCAGGCCACGCCACGGCCACTGACGGTCATCCCCCGGGGGGAGGGAAAGGCTTTGGGACGTGAGCAGCCGGGCAAAAGGATTCCGCTCGAGTGGCTCCGGTTCCAAATCTTCACGCAACCCGGGGAATTGACGAGGTGTTAAGTGTCTTCCCTGTGTCACGGGACAGGGCTTCTCGAGTAGTCCTGCCGTGAATGTCCTGCTCCTGGTTTGGGAAGCGTTTGGTTTTATTTGATTAAAATAAAATATGTAAATTCAGTGAATAATTAGAAACCTACGTATGAAAGAGAGGCGTTTTGGTATGGTTTCTCATAGCATTTAAATATATTAAATAATGTCAACGATTACCGCCTTCGATTGGCAAATTTGGGGCTAGTAACTAGTAACAAGTAACTATTAAAGTCAACAAAGAAAAAACTCGTTCCATTTTACAGTTTTTCTTCGATAAAGGCGATGTTGTTTATGGTGCCGATACTGTTTGGTTTCGAAACTGACACAAAATTTAAAAACCGTGAACCGATCCATCGAAAATGGCCACAAGCAGATAAACTAGTCACGACTTTTGCTGGCGAAGAAGATCAAGGATCGCATGCAGGTCGTCGTTTTCTCGACAGCAAGATGGCCTTGTCACGATAATCCGCTCCGTCTACAGCCCAGCCTTACCCAACTTGAGGCCAACGGCAATCAACCTAATAGAATAAGTTGTCCCAAAGGAAGGAGATGACTCTAAAGTGACTTAGCGGACCATCGTCGACCGTAGCAATCCCTTTTTTTCATCTTTCTTCCCAAAGATCGTCCCAAAATCGGCTTGCAAATTGGCTTAGCCCGTCTTGGCCCGAAACAAATCTTCACGGGTCCCGTGAGCGGGGCCCATATCTGCACAATCGCAACATTGTGCGGAATGCGCATTAATGCTACGTTGCGTAGCACCTTTTCCGGAGTTTTTCTTAAACGCTCCTTGAAGCGCACAATGCACCACTTCTCGTGATAGTCACCATTCCGGCTGTCAGTTCCTTTTCAAGTTCCACGCTGCACCGCACCTCAATTGGCTGTGACAGTGATGGCGTGCCCGGTGACAAACTCCCAAACGGTGACCGAATTTCCGCCAGTTCTCCGACGTTGAACTCACACAGCGCGCACCTCCTTATGGCCCGGAAGCGGACAATTGAAACTCTAGCGAAATGCTGGGTGCACGCGATAAACATCTCCAGATCCTTGCTGTACGGCGTCCGGATCCCATCGATCTCAGCTTTCTGCTGCGGCGGCCTTTCTTCGGGACGAAGAGGGATCACTTTATCCGTTCGAAAATGCTTGCGAGGGTTTTAAGAAGTTGCAAAGAATTGGAAAATCCGTGCGCAACTTCGCCACATGCTTTGACGCGGTTTCGGTCCGTGAGTGCCA
>NC_069144.1:6153996-6181344 GCF_943734635.1 Anopheles cruzii
GCTGCCACTTGCAGCCACGCGGTGCCACGTCCACCCGGCTCATCAGACCCGACCGGGCACGACCGACCGACACCAACGCGGCCAGGACCAGCACCACCGCCAGCAAGGACATTCTCGAGAACTCCATGTGTGTGGTGATTGGATTTGCTTCAATTGACTGCCGCGACTCGTTATCTTCTTATCTCCAACTTCCGGGGATTCTCTACACACACACGCACACGCGGTAAGTTACACTTTAGTAGGCGACGGCGGGAAGGCGTACATAGAACAACGAATTTCGCTCACGCACACCACCGAACGCCGGCGTACGCGACTTCCAAACACAATTTTCGCACGACTCAACGGATCACTAGAAGAGGGCCACAGGGCGGGTGGAAGCGGGAAAACGAAAAGTGTACCGAAAAGAAAACGGGGGATTTTCCGCAGGGTGCCGAGGACACACCTCACTCGGAGGACGCGTTTTTCCGAGCGGGACACCAACAGTAGGCTGCGGCTGCTGCTGCTGCTTGGCGTCTTCGTTGCTGTGGTGGTTGCTGAGACAGCGCAAGCGGCATCATGGCCGACGAGGCTTTCGCTTTTCCCACGGCCGACGACACAGAAGGATTTTCCTTCAACTTTTCCACACGTAACTCCCGGGCAATCGCATCACTTTTTCAACGTACGACACGCTTTTTTCATTATTTCACTCCCTCGGCCCGATTATCACGGACCCCCTGCTGCTGGAGGGAACAAAATTCGATTCCTTCTTCCCGGAATCCGGGCAGCGACACTTTCAACGACACACACACGCAGAGTGGCTGCCTTTGGGTTGGCGTCTACACAATTCCACGAACTTTAACTGAGGCACTGAGCAAGAACGGAGGTGTATCCTGTATCGCGTAATTGGGAACTTCCTGGTTTTTGCCACAAGTCACAAGTTCGAGTTAGAGTAGGATTCGCGGTCCGACTGTTGGCAATATAATTTGTAGGAGACCTGTTTTCGATTATTCGACTTGCGCGAAAATATCTGTATCGTAACAGGACACGTAAAATTCGAGGTTAAGCGACGCGCGACGTCCTTCTCCGGCAAAAGTTTGAAATTTTCTGAATTTTTTTCTGGTTGTTTCTCTGAGAATACCAACTGATTTATGAACCCAACTTTGAACCTACGATCCTGACTTTCAAACCTGACCAGTTCCACGAAAAAACACGAAACGAGCCGAAATGCAATGAACGCCGCACGAAACGAATGACGTTTCGCCGTCGGGCGAATTGAACCTCGCCGCCATGTTCATTTCGCTAGTTCATCGCGATTCATCTTTCTCGCCTTTCGGAGGGGAAAATTGTATTTTCTCTCTTTCGTTCCTTCTTTCCTTCATGTTTCCTTCTCGTTCTTCACGATGCAGACAAAAAAAACGTCAATTTGTCCGTCCGCTTTGTGTTCGTCCTTCGTGGCGAAGAAGCGCTGTGTGCATGTGTGCGTGTGTGTGTTTTCTTACCACAGAACTTCACTCTTCTTTGTTTCTTCTTCGATTGGGTCAAATATATGTTGCGGCCTTCTACGAATCGACTCTCTTGAAGGAGGAAAGGTCCTGCTGCACACACACACATCGCCTTGACCCGAATAACTGGCCCTCTCTAATTCTCACACGCACTCCTTTCTTGTACATATCGGGGCTAATTCGCAGCAGTGGTCCGCAGCCTGGTCCGGAGTTCCAGGTAGGACCAGCCACTGGAATCCTTTGCCGCAGCTCATTTGGTTGCCCTCCCGCAGACACTTCCTTGCATCATCCACGTCGGGGTCGAGAATTCTCAGACATCCCACAAAGCACTCGATACAAAGCTTGTTTTCTGTGTTTTAATAACTTTATGTACTCAGGGTTTACTAAACAGGATTCTCACTAAACACTTGTTCGACACTTCCGCTGTCACGTGTGTGACCACTGCGACCGTCCTCTCGATACAGCAGAACCCGCTCTCTACGGTGTAGCTAGGGTTGGGTAATTAAAGCAAAACACAGCCAATCGGACCGCGAATTTGATGGATTTGAATTTTTTATCATTTTATGGAATGCAACAAAATCGGCACCACCGCCTGCATCTCCCACCTATCAGCGACATTGTCGAAAGGTTGCCCAGGACGCTGTCCTCCCGTTGGATGATTGGAAGCAAATATTTTGATAATGAAGACGATAATTAGGCTGCAGACTGCTGGGACCGGCTGGGGCCAGGTTTATGATACGTACGGAGCATAAAACAACGCACAAAAAGACCCAGCGCAGGGAGTAATCATTAATCCTTCATTCCCGCCGGGGACACGAGGCGACACAGGGGAGAGATACGGATGCGAAACAAACGCACCGCGCCGCGATGGTGGGAATGAAATTTGCATATTTTATGTGCAGGCCACGCCACGGCCACTGACGGTCATCCCCCGGGGGGAGGGAAAGGCTTTGGGACGTGAGCAGCCGGGCAAAAGGATTCCGCTCGAGTGGCTCCGGTTCCAAATCTTCACGCAACCCGGGGAATTGACGAGGTGTTAAGTGTCTTCCCTGTGTCACGGGACAGGGCTTCTCGAGTAGTCCTGCCGTGAATGTCCTGCTCCTGGTTTGGGAAGCGTTTGGTTTTATTTGATTAAAATAAAATATGTAAATTCAGTGAATAATTAGAAACCTACGTATGAAAGAGAGGCGTTTTGGTATGGTTTCTCATAGCATTTAAATATATTAAATAATGTCAACGATTACCGCCTTCGATTGGCAAATTTGGGGCTAGTAACTAGTAACAAGTAACTATTAAAGTCAACAAAGAAAAAACTCGTTCCATTTTACAGTTTTTCTTCGATAAAGGCGATGTTGTTTATGGTGCCGATACTGTTTGGTTTCGAAACTGACACAAAATTTAAAAACCGTGAACCGATCCATCGAAAATGGCCACAAGCAGATAAACTAGTCACGACTTTTGCTGGCGAAGAAGATCAAGGATCGCATGCAGGTCGTCGTTTTCTCGACAGCAAGATGGCCTTGTCACGATAATCCGCTCCGTCTACAGCCCAGCCTTACCCAACTTGAGGCCAACGGCAATCAACCTAATAGAATAAGTTGTCCCAAAGGAAGGAGATGACTCTAAAGTGACTTAGCGGACCATCGTCGACCGTAGCAATCCCTTTTTTTCATCTTTCTTCCCAAAGATCGTCCCAAAATCGGCTTGCAAATTGGCTTAGCCCGTCTTGGCCCGAAACAAATCTTCACGGGTCCCGTGAGCGGGGCCCATATCTGCACAATCGCAACATTGTGCGGAATGCGCATTAATGCTACGTTGCGTAGCACCTTTTCCGGAGTTTTTCTTAAACGCTCCTTGAAGCGCACAATGCACCACTTCTCGTGATAGTCACCATTCCGGCTGTCAGTTCCTTTTCAAGTTCCACGCTGCACCGCACCTCAATTGGCTGTGACAGTGATGGCGTGCCCGGTGACAAACTCCCAAACGGTGACCGAATTTCCGCCAGTTCTCCGACGTTGAACTCACACAGCGCGCACCTCCTTATGGCCCGGAAGCGGACAATTGAAACTCTAGCGAAATGCTGGGTGCACGCGATAAACATCTCCAGATCCTTGCTGTACGGCGTCCGGATCCCATCGATCTCAGCTTTCTGCTGCGGCGGCCTTTCTTCGGGACGAAGAGGGATCACTTTATCCGTTCGAAAATGCTTGCGAGGGTTTTAAGAAGTTGCAAAGAATTGGAAAATCCGTGCGCAACTTCGCCACATGCTTTGACGCGGTTTCGGTCCGTGAGTGCCGAGCACCGGAATAGTGATGCATATTTTATTAGAATTGATTTTTCCGACCCGGCCCAGCCCGATTCGTCTGCAATCGGGTGTCCCTGTTCGCTGTCGAGACTCCCGCTGGGCGCGCCGGGGAGGAACCATTACTGCAGCATAACATATTTAATTCACTGATGTGATGAAATCAAAACAATTTCGTTCCCCTGGCGCCATCGCCAACGTCCTGGCGATGTAGGTGCTGCCGGCACGTACATCCGGCGGAACCCGATAATCCTCGCTCGGGCGATGGAAATTGATTGTGACGATATTGTGAAATCGCTTACGATTATCGGGAAAGGGATAGAGGCGTCGACGTCGTCGTCGGGACGATGGGCGGACGTTCGCCGAGAGGAGCGCATTTCCTTCTCCCCGAAGACGCATTGTCAGTGTGCGCCGCATGCAGAGTAGAGAGTAAAATACGAAAAAATAAAACTAGGTACGAAACAAATAGTCGAACGGAACCGAAGCCTTTCCCTGGGCCGAAGAACCTATTTTTGGGCTCTAGCGAACCGAACGTGAGGTAAATTGATCATTCGTTTTTATTTCCCTCACCACTTAGCCGATGATGTTGGGCGGCAGGCGGTCAAGGTGCACCCGCGTTGGAAACTCTCCTAGGCGCATCCACTTTGCCGAGGCCATATTGAGATTAGTTTCGTTGAGCTGTGCCTTTTTCACCGGGCTGCACCCGTGGGGAGCGTTTCCCGTGCTCGGTGCGCAAATCGGCAATCAGTTAAGTTGATGGCCACTGTTGGATGGTCACCACCGGCGTCCGAGGCTCCACAGGACTGCTGGCGAAGGCTCCCGGCAAAGGTCGAATCGCTTCTTCAGGCCACTGAAAAGAGCTTCGAAGGCTAAATCACTTTTCCACATTCGACACACATGCGCCTTTCGTGAAATGAAGATAAATCGAGCAAACACGCTACGGCGGGGTCGGAAATGAAGAATAATACGCTTTTTATCATTTTATTCAAATTTTTTTGCATAAGATTGACGGTTATTTCACGTCTTTTATTCAATAAAGAATTTAACGTTGTTTTTCAGTTAAACTAAAGTTAAATCGATACTTTTCGATTGTATTTATATTTTTATATTTAACTTTATGTGGTTTGTAAGTAAATTATTTGTCTTTAGTATTCAATCCGCTTGTCTTTTTATATGAATGACTGCAGACTGCAAAATGAGTAAAACAATTCGATTCCCCTTCGATTCGGCTCAACGTGCTTACTCTTAATCGGTTTGAGTGTTGAGGTCACATTCACTTCTATCTCCGAATCAAAACACGGCCATCACAATGCACCAATTAGCTGTTTATTGCGAGCTCCATCTCTAACAGACGGGCCCGTCGGTGTGAGACGAGGCCCGTTCTTCGTTAGAGGAACTTTGCATAAAATCCACACGACACCCGGGCCATGTTGGAGGATGTTTATCGCACACCGTTGAATTACTTTCCGCCTTTTTATTGCACCTTTTGGCCCCGGATGGTCCAGGTCTCAGCGTCACCTCCGGAGCGGATATCGGTGCGAGACTATCGGAGACCATTAAAGCCGGCACCGATGGGCGCCCGGCCGGTCACCTGCTGATCGCTACATAATTTCTGCATAATGCACCGGACCGTGCACTGAGCGGAGGGGGAGCCCGGTGCAAGTGGTGGGCTAAATCTTGCTGCCAGGTCCTTGCACATCCCCAGCGCCGCCGCTAGCGTGTGAGTGAGCATCGTTGTCGTGACGTGGCCCGAAACGAGGCTATCCACGGTGGTGGGTTGCCCCCTGTGGGATGGCGCCGGGATTTAGTGTCGCCGGTGCCGGTGCAATGAAAGTGCAGTTTTACGGTGCATCAGCGTGCCCCGGGCCCCGTGTGAGCAAATAGCATACGCGCACGCATCAGGAGTGAACTGGCAAAAAAAAGAAACGGGCGACGAGCGAACCAGGACACACTCAGCCAGCCGTAAAATTGATTTAGTTTATGATAGTCCCTGGCCCCGAAGGATGGATCCTGCCGAAGCGTGGGGCCGTCTGTTGCTGGCACCCAGCTCGCTACGGCCGAACAGCGCTTTTCGGGGTCCAATATTGGAGCTCGATTGTTTGGTTTGGCTGAAATCGAGCATGTTATCAGCTCGTCCCTCCGTCAACAACCGGTTGCATGCGCAGGGACCGACAAGGACGCTCCTGCGTGGCTCCAGCGAAATAGTGTTTGCCGTTGGTGGTCCTCTAATCCCGATCACGACAGGATCAGTTTTCGGGTCGCTAATTGTGCGACGATCTCTCTCTCTCGCTGGTTCGATTCCAATCAAATTGTTTATTTAAATTTGTTTTTTAACAAATCTACTATTTTAAGCTACTGGGCAAACGGGACGAAATGTTTGTTCATTAAAGAAAATTTCGGAAAATTTGATTTGCGCCACCGTGTTGATTCTCAAAACAAAATGGAGTGCCCGAAAGGATGTAATAAATGGGGCTCAATAAACAAAAACCGATCACCGGTTGGAATTAAACAAAAAATAAATATGGCCCTCCCGCGGGCTAGTGCAGGGCTTTGCTCCGCATTTATTGTCCTTTCCTCTCCAGTAACAACAAATCATGAGCGAAAGAAAACAACGGAAAACAATCGAAACACACAGCCATACCGCGAACCAATTTCGCATTCGCTACCGGCTGCAGTTGGTCGGGTTTTTGATAACAATTTCGAATTCCGCGCACAATCGAATAAACAAGCGCAGAAAAAGCTTTCGCCACCGACAACCGTTCATTTCCGCTGCCGGGGACCAGAAAGAAAAAACAGGACCACGGCGAGCCGCCTTTGTCGGGAGTTTACCGGAGGATTTTTGTACAACTCGTTGCCGTGTCTGTTTCTTGTTGTTTGGTCTGCTGTTTTTGCTGCGCTTCTGCTTCGGCAGCAAACTTTCTCCACGGCTCCACGGGGACTGCCGGGCTCTACCGGGAAGCATTTAATCGGCACCGCCCGCAAGGTGGCATAAGCATAAGCGCAGCATAAAAACGCGCCCGCGATGTTCGTCTTCATTCCGGCAACGGCGGCGGCGGCTTTGAGCCAAAGTTCGGTTTCTAGCCGTTGTTTCGGGCGGTCTTTCCCAAGCGTGTGCATCCATCTCGCAGGACATTCGATACCGTTTACCGGCGGCGCAGGCATCCGATACCGGGGGTCGGGAAGAAAAAAGCCCGGCCGTCCGCCCGGCCGGCGGCTTGCAGCGAACCGGAACGGTGGTACTGCAAATCGCTTCCATCACCTTCCGTCGGCCGGCAACTTCCTTTCTGATATGGATACCGGGGGATGTTGGGTTTTGATTTACGGCCTTTGTCGTCCAAGGCAAGGCACTAGTTGACTCCTTTCGTCGCGGGAAGCGCAAGATGGGAAAATAATAATCCAACGGAACCGGAGAGGATAGCTCTCGTAATGGCAAATTAAAATAAAACCCATTGAAAGACAGAGCAAAAAAAACAATGGCATCTTGTATGATAATGGTAATTTGACAGTTTATTCGAAATAATTAAATAAATATGGTAAAGCTGAAGAACAGTAAAACAATTATAGCAACAACACAAATTACAAGACAAATCAAACGAGTAAAAGCTACACATAAAATAGTTTAAAATACTCCCAAATATGTTTTGTAGGATTGATCACTCTTAATACGATGGCCATCAGCTTGGAATGCATTGTAATTCCGTTGCTCGTGTTTCGTTGGTGCCATCGGCCTCCCAAATGGAACCAATTCCGGAGCAATTCAAGCGTCCGTGTCCGCTCCCGAAGACCAAAACAGCAAGGAAAATGTCACCGGGTGATCATAACGCCCGCTACGCCGTTGTTGCTGCTGCGGCTGACGGATGAAGTTGAAAGGAAAAATCACCGCCGTGGGCCGGAAAGACCGTGGAAAGTACTTCCCCGTGCCCGTCGGTGAAGGCCAGCCCACGGTTTCGCTCAATCGAAAACCATTTGTTCCGCGTTGCGGGACGAGCCCGGGTAACCCACCCGAGACGAGACGATGATGGCCCGGGAAGATATGCTTGGCCGAGGCCGGGGCCGCCGGTGGCTGCGCCGGCGGAAGGCAAAATATCGATTTACCACTTTTGTCAAAATGAATCGGCGCGCACCGCCTGACTGACGACGATGACAATTGTCGGGTACTTGAGTTCAAAGTTGTCATTTTGGACATCGTTTGGGTTGGATTTTTTTCTCCGTTGGTTCGCTTTCTTTCCGCACGGTAGCATTTATGGAAGAGATATTGTTGTCAACTGCTTCCCATTTCGGGTGGATTTCATTTTTTCTCTCTCTCCGCTCGGTTCAGTCCTTTGCCCACATACCATGGACATGGCCCGACCAACTGGTGTTTTTCACCGGGTTCCAACCGCCGCCCAAAGATCGCCGCCGGAGATCTCGGCGGATCTCGGCTCGGCTCTTCAAAAGTGCAATTCTATCCCCGCCACTCAACGCGACTTCTTCTTCGATTTCTCCGCCGCCCGCCGACTTCTTTTGGCCGTTCTTTTGCTTTGTCGGTCCGTCGGATCCGCTTCCTCGGCCCCGGAAGGCACAGCAAACATCAGGGATCACGGGCCCCCGGGGGCCAACTGTTTGGCAAAGTTAAGGGCGAGAGTCTGTACTTCCGACAAAAAAATGAACCCAAAACCACGCCAGGATACCGACGCGACATCGATACCGAGCATTAACGGGGTCTCCTCCCCGGGGTCTCCTTAGTCCGCCCATCGGCCAAGCTGATGTACGATAATACCGCGCCCCTTGACGATTGGTCTCGTTTTTTCGGTCGGTCGACCAGAAGCATTTTATTGTCACAATTTTATCGTTTTTCGGTTTCAAGTTTTACTGTCATTCGATGGCACGCTGGCCAGTCCTGGACCGGCCCCGAATTCTTGAGCGCGAAGCGCAGGGAGGGAAAACCGGCGGGCTCCAGCTGCCGGTAGGATTCGCAGATTTTCGCCAGTTGGGCTCGAATTTCCTTTCCGCGAGGGCCAATTAAAAGCCGGTGGCCGGCCGGGCGGTTGCGCTATCGGAACTCAAACTATCGAGAACCGGGCCGGGGCTTAATGAAGTTGTTCTTCGCGATTAATTGGGTGGAATTGGGTTTTATTGGGGGTCCCGGGGCCCAGCGGACCCCCTTGAACGCCTAATGGTGAGAAAAAGCTGCGTCGTCCCGAAACAATTAACGATTGGGTAAACGGGGAACACTTTATTGCCGGACACTGCTGCTGCAGCTCAGTTACGGATGCACGCTATAAAGTCGATTTGGTCAGTTCAGTTGTCAGTTCGGCTTTAATGGCGATCGGAATAAAATTTGACAGCGAGAACGGTAACATGCACTTGCGTGTACGTCGTCATCGGGCGCGCCGCGGAAAGTTCTAAGCCAAAGGCGGATTTTATTTGCCAACAAAACGAGAACAACGTTTATGGCAGATCGAAAATCGTTAACAAACTATTTATGATCGCTACGGCAGTTGATAAGTCCACACATTGAATGCAGTAAGTCGCCGAGTTTTTTAAATGAATTCTTATTTCTGGCAAAGATCGCTTTCACTGACTGCTCTATGTTGACTGCGGGCAACTTTGCTTAGCGATCGTTTGCTAAGATCTTTTCGGCAGACAAAAAACCTGATCATTTTAATAAACCTTTTGCAAAAGCTTCAGAAAGGTAACCTCCCATAAGGGCTTAATAATAATTAATGAAACCTTGTTATTTTCTTTTCCCCAAGCGCGTCCGGTAACATTCAATCAACGTAGTACGGCCATGAATGAGAATCTTTAAAGCTTCAAAGGCATTCTTCCCAAAGAAAGGGAGAGAGAGGGAATGCCCCTTGAGGCCAATTCCCAATTTGCTACCCGTTAAGACGGATTTATTTTTTCTCATTTAAAGGGAAATTCGTTCAAAAATCAACCTGCCGGACGCTACTCACGTCGCGGGCAGAGGAAGCATTTTGAATACTTAACGTTAAACTTTTGGCCAAACATTGGTCTGGTGAGTACCTCACCGGGTCTCGGGATAAGCTTCGGCCTTAGTACCTGCGGGCACTGAATTAACCATGTTTCCGTCCGTCCGTTCGTCCGTCCGCTCACCGGTAAGCCTTTTAATCTTTTAAAACGCCAAACGTCCAGCCTTGGCCCACGGACGGCCAAAGCCAATCGATCGTCCACTTCGTAATCGCCACTTGCCGTAATCTTTGAACATCGATAATCCACCCGCCGGGTGCGGCTCGAGTCCTGTCGGTCCGGGGACCTCCTAAGCAAACAAGACAACCTGACCAGAAGATGTTATCCTCCAGGACTCTCGTTGACCGGGTTCTCGCCGGGGTTCGGGTTCGTCTCCGGCCGGCGGGCCGGGAGACCTACTTCGGGTTTTCGGTGCCGTTGTTTAGATAAAAATAATCATTATTCGAAGGCAAACATTTACCTTGCCCTTCCGCGTGCTTGCGTGTGTATGGGTCCTGTTGGGCACCCCTTTCTTTCGGGAAGCTTCTTCGGAGGTTCCACGGAGGTGTGTTGTTGTTGTTGTGTTCTCATTTGGATTTGGTTTCGTTTGGTGCGCTCCCTTTCGTCCTTTTCGTCGTACTTTTTGATCTTGTTTCCTTGATTTTTACGACCCGACCCCGGAGCTCCGGCGCGGCATAACACACACAGAACCTACCGAACGGGATCACCACTCTTCGATAGAGAAGGGCCCCAAGGCTAACCCGACGGGACTCGACGGCTGTTGATGGGTCGCAGCCCGGCTCGAACAAATTACCATCGGGGCTCGGCTGAGCTTGCAGACACATCAAAGATATTCTCTGAGGGGACTCGATGCTCCAGACTGCGGGGCCTATGGCCCCGAGGAGCTCAACAGGTTCGTCGGGACACGCCGGGGGAATCAGGTTTCACCCTCGCGCTGTCGGTTTAACTTTCTAGTTTTTCAGAATCTCCGTTCTTTCCGTTGCTTTTACTTTCGAACCCCAGCACGAGGGAGAGAGACAACACGCCCGATAGATTCTAAGGTGGGTCCTTTCTGGTGTTAGAAATGTTGGACAGGTTGGTTTATCGCTTGGGAGCCTGTTTGTGATTATAAATATGAAACCAAATTCGTCCCCCGGAGAACGAGTTCTCCTCGAGCCATCAATCTTCGGGGCGCAATAGGGTTATTATTGTTGGTATCGCATTCACGGCATCTTCGTTCCACTTTTGGTGCCAGCCCGTGCCCCTGCCGCCCGCGGAACATGGGCCCCTTAATTCGGGTCATCATCTTGACAGCTTTCGAAGAAGATTCGATGCGGATAAAAACTCTCTAGCGCGGCCCTCGGAGGACGTCTCAAGGATTACACTTTTGGATTAACGTGCCAGAAGATCCTTGTTCTCCGGATCGGATCGGAAGACAAGTGATATGTGTCAAAATTTACTTTTGATTAGAGGCGGATTGGCGTCTAAACGGTGACGTTAGGAGAGTGATGGTTTGTTGGAATTTCGTGAGTCCGCTATCCGCTCCTGATTGGGACAAGTGCTTTCATTTGTTACAATCAATTCATTCGATTGCTTTAAAAAAATAGGAACCATCGCGAAGGGAGCGAATTAAGACGGGAAAATCAATAGGACACAGTGTAAAACATTAGGAAACATAGATAAAGGGTTCGGTCAGGGCGTGTAGTCTCTGAAAGAGCATCCGCACAGGATCAGACACAGACTGACCACCGAAACCAGAAGACAAATGTCACGAACCCGGCAGTGGTGCAGCCAAATTTACTACAATTAGAAAAACGGGAGCAAAATCCCGGAGCGTGCACTTCCTGAACTTCCGGCTACTTCCGCCGGGGCGGGGCCAAAAGTTTCTCCCGTCCGAGTCAGCCAGTCTGCCGCCCCAGAGATTACGGGGTTTTATCGTCCACAAAATCCGGTAAACTCTGTCTACTCCTGGGGACCGGCAAACTTGGGCGGCCCAAATCGGAAATGCACTCCAGTCCGGGGCGAGGCACAGTTTTAAGCATATTATCGACTGCGGAGTTTTGTTTTTCGCCAAACTTTCGCCAAAGCCGAAGACAAATGGAGCTCGGTTTCGCTCTGAAGTGAGTTCACAATTTATGCTTCGAGGTGGTCGGGAGACTCGGAGACTGTTGCTCCCGCTACAATCAGCAAGCAAGGTTCAAGGAATTCAAAGGCGACTCACAATGGCCGGCTGTTGTTCCAAGCAACTTGTGACGATTTTTTGTATCCTTAATTTCGCACAATGCAATGCTTTAGATTTATTTTCCTTCGGCAATCGCGTCTGAGACGGTTTTCCGGTGGCTCTTTTGACGGCCCCGACGAAAAGTTCAGAACCGAAGTGCGAACATGCTGCCGTCGGCTGCCGCTTGACATCCGTCGGGCCCCTTTCCGGGAATGGACGGATTCGCCACACTCCCCGGCGGCACTATGCGCACTCGCACACCCTGCAATAAACCACAGGGACCACAACAGTGGAATTGTTTCTCCCGGGAGGCTAGGTTCAGGGCGAAGAAAAGAAAACTTTCTGAAGGCCCGCTTCGAAGGAAACCCGCTTTTCATTTGTCAAAAGAAACGGAAAACGACCACCACAAAGGCCCGGGGCCCGGCCAGCGGCCAGGGGCGAGTGTCGAATCGGCCGCTCTGTTGCTGGCCAGCACCACCTGGGCGGTCCTTTTGACTCCTTTCGGACAATTCGGGGACCAGAAGCGGGCCACGGCAACAACGATTCCGTTTGACAGGCAGCGGTCGCGTCCTTTTTCGCTCCGAGTGTTTGATTAATGCGCTTTCTATAGGACAGGCGGTTTGGCCGGGCCGTGTGTCCCCAAATGTTTTGACTTTGACGGCAGAGTGTGGATAATGGCGTAATATCCGTTGTTTGCCCTTTTTCGGGTGACGCGGGACATGCGAAACGAGGGACACCCAGCGATGATGATGGTCCCGACGACGACGACGACGACCATCATCGGTGTCCCGATCGATTGTTTGAGAAATTAAAGCTCCGGAATCCCTTTTTACAATTGACTGCGGCCGCTCCGTGAGGACCGTGAGGGCCCATGAGGTAATAAATGGGACACGCGGGGCCTGCATTATTTGTTTATGGTTATGTTCTGGGCTTTATGCTGCGGCTGATGGATGTGAACCGGGCCGAAGCCGGGACCGGGGCCGGGGTTTTGTTGTCGCTGCGTTTTCGCGGCGGACGGCGGCAGTGTTGTTGGGTGTGGTGCTCACCTTCCGCCCGGTAAGCCTAGGAGGATTTATAAATCATAAGCATCTGCTCCGTTGCGTTTGGGCCAGGGCGGAGAAAAATGCGGGATCGAGCTGCCCGTTTTAAGGTGGGAACCAGACTGGCTCTCTTCACCGTGTCACGCAGAGCTGTGGTTTGTGGTTGGTGGACGATTAAAATTAATCGGCAAACCTGAATGAGAGGGCCATATGGTATTGGGAAAAGTCCTCGTTCGATTGGGAATTATGTGCTTAATATCAGAGGACTGACAATAGAACAAAGATTAGTCCGGCGTACGGCAACCACAAGAAAGTGATCAATTCAAACATCTATTTGCTGTCGACATTTGTTGGAAGTTGTTTCCAATTTACCGAATGTTGCTTTTTACGAAAAAAGGATAAAGGATAAAAGTTACAGATAAACATTCTTCTAATAGAATAAAACATTCTTGAAAGTATCCCAATTTATAAAACAAATATGTAAAACTTAAGGGTCTGCTTTACAGTTGACGATCAGATCGTCAAACGATCTGTTGAACACCAAATTAAAATACCAAATTTTCAACAAAAAAACACACTTCTAGATTACGAGTCAAGCGGCCCTGACGTGCTGAGTACCATAAACCTAATAGTGGTGCAATTAATAAACGTCCCATCCGCTTTTTTTGGTTCGCCTCCGAAGGACACCACCAGATCCTAGACCGACGCGCTGCAGCACTCCCCGGTAGAAGAAATAAAACAAGTGTCGAGAAGTCAACCTCGACTCAGCTCGGCTGATGGATTCTTCCTTTTGATCGACCCCGGGAGCCCGGAGACAGCGGAAATGTGCGTCATGTCCACCGGCGAGGGGATCCTATCCGGGGCCGCTCTGTGGTGCAGTTTGTGCGCGCGAACTGCACTCTCCATGCACGCGAGGAGCGCGCGCACGTATCGCATCGCTGTCAGTTCGGTTGTTTTAGCTGTCGGCCAGTTCAAACAACCTAACCGACGAGAAGACGTCGACTCCGGGACCTGTCAAGCTACTCCTCTACACACTGCACACTACTTCAGGGTGCGGTGGCGACTCGCTGTCCTCGCTGCGCCTTGGGTCTGCAAAACTCTGCTCCCGGGACGGAACGATGGCAGGACGAAACCTGCATGTCGCCGGCTAGAGAGAGGTGGCAAAAACACACCGAGCCGAATTGCACACACAGGCAGTGGAAAAATCCCCGAGGCAAGAAGCCGACACAGTCATAATAAAACGCGGCCAGCAACCGGATCGCTCCGCTCCGGTCGGTCGGTCGGTCGGGAGCTGAAAAAGATGAATAATGTTTTGGTGTTTTAACGATTTCCAACATGTGTTTTTATGGGTTTTGGAGTTTTTGGAGAAGCTGCTGCCATGTTAGGCACCCTGACATTTCGAGGCCCCCGGCGGCGGGGACGGGGACTGACGGACGAGGCCGGCCAGAAATAAACCGCGCGTTGCGCACGGGAACGTACAAATTGAGCATTAATCATGTTCGCGAGGAATTAATTCATAATTATTTCGCGTTTTTGGCGTGGCAAGCGCAACCGGCGGCGGTCATGTTGACGACATGTTGACTGCACTTCTTACCGGGCGGATGCGTTCCGAGCCTTCTGAAGTGTCGGAACCCGTTAGGGAGAGTACATCAAAGTACGCTAAAAAGGTACAGAACGAGAGAGAGAGAGAGTGCGTGGCCTTTCGGCACCCTTTCGCCGGCATTTCGGGTGACGTTCCGAGGCCGATGATAGATCATTAGTAATTTCCTCTCTTGCTCCCTCCCTCGGGCTGATGCATCCGTGGCAGCTGCAGCGGCATCCGCGGTAAGCACGACGATCGTTAAACCATTAAAGTGGTACGCGCGAGGAACAGGAACCATTAATCTGCATTCCTCGTTCTCGCGCCGGGTGCACTGAAAAGTAATTAGTAGCGAGGCACTAACCGGGCGAGCCCGGTACTGTAAATAACTCGCACTCTCTGGTAATCCTGCGGGACCCGCCGTTGTCGTTGTCATCCCGAGCAAACCACACAGATTTTGGGGTGTTTGGTGCCCACAACAGCCAGCAACTGCCAGCAGTGCCCTGTGCAGCCACTTCTCGGCCACGCCGGAGCCGATCGTAAATTATGCTTCTCGCTGAAGGAGCAGGAGCAGATGAAGAAGGGGAAACTGAAAATCACCCCCCACACGGGTCCACAGCTGGCCGTTCCGCACGCCGAGCCGAATTGTCCGGCCTCGGAAGGACACCTCGGGACACCACACCATGTTTTGATCGCTCATAAATTTCACACCTTTTGTCACTCGGAGTCACAGTGGTTTGGCACAGCGCATCGCCAACTTCGACGTTTTCCTACGAGACGCCTTCCTGGTGCGAGTGAGATGGACGATGTTCCGAGTTTCGATGGCTGTTGCTACACTGTCGCCAACGGCCTCCTCCGATGCTCCGATTCTGCGCTACGCTCACGGATACAAAACCCGGAACGGCAAAGGACGAACGAATGAACCAGGGGACCGCCGTGACCGCCGGGACCGGGGACAGAAAAAGCAATTCATTAAAAATTACTTTCGCAACCTTACCGCCCGTGGAGTGGCCGGGCCGAGTCGGGCTGGGCCTGGGTTTGGGATTTACTTCGGTTAGAGTGGTGCCTTCCTGAGCGTTGCGCCCGAAAGTCAACCCAAAATACTGCCTCTAATTCAGTGCCGGTTGGTGGTAAATCAAACGGTGCACCATTAGCAAAGCATTCGTTCGCCAGAATCGAGAAAGACCGAGAAAGAGAGGGAGAGAGAGAGAAACGATCCCAAAATCGAACGGAATGCGAAAATCGACAACGCAAAACGATGGCCGACAACAGGAAATGGATCCTTAACCGGAGAGGGTTTTTTCGTCGTCGTCGTCGTTGCAAATCGACTCTCTGCTCGCCGGCGACGAGTGTCCCTGCGCGCCGACCCTTCATCGCGGTGCATCATCCTCGGGACCCCGGGATTTGTGCCACCCTGTTTTGTTGCCAAATCATCGTCGTTTGGAGAAAGTGACTCTGGGGATTATTTTTTTGTTGTTTTGGACTAATGTTGTTGGCAAGCGCATAAAAATCCATTCTTTTTTCCCTGGGCTATATTCCAAATCCCGGTGTTCTAATGACTTCTAGGGGACGCATGACTAAGGGTATTTTCGCCATTTCATTGCTTGACAAGCATTGGTTCACGGTTGCGGCGACGGTGACTTCTGATTCCGATTCGGTCTGTGTGTCGAATAAGTTTAAAACTGTGTCTTGTGACGATGAAAAGGCGCTTTTAATGAACGGTGCCAATTAGGGAAGGGACAGCGATTTTTATACACTAGCCACGAGTGTTGCTTTTAAAAGATCATAAATTTTATTTCAAAACAATAAATAGAATCAAGAGAAACTCACGGGAAAATAGGTAATGAGGTCGTTCGACCAATTCAAGGTTATGCTACTATTTGCCTCTCTTTTGTTTCAACCTTTATTTTTATGTTTAAGGAAATATGTTCCTTGAATTATTAGCTTTTATTGTTTTATTATTCAGTTCATCTTCTTTATGTTTTCCTGCTTTATTGCCAATAACTTAAGAATCTTTTCCCCTGACTTGTTTTACATTTTGACATTTTGTGCAAAATTATGGGATCATCGTTTACCGGATTAGGCCCAAGTGTTATCCTGAGTTATTGTGGAATGTGTAAGCCGTATGTTTGATTCCGAAACCATCCGAAGGAAGGTGAAGCTGGTTCCCGTTTGCTACCAGCATTTTTTCGGTGTCACCTCGTCCGGTGGCTTTAAATGCCCATCAAACTCACACCTGCGAGACACAGACCAGCATCATTCCATAAACCCCGCAGGATGCCCTTCTCCGTTCGGTTTCGGCCGGGCTCTGCGACTCATAAGTCATTTGTACACCATTGAATCGGTGCGATGTCATTTGTTTTGTTTGCCAACATTAGGACCGCACACACAAACACACACACACGCACGCTGCAGGACCACAGGATTGGGTAAATTGGGCTTCTTTCACACAGCTGCAGCAGCAGCACCCCGGCGATCGATGCCGTGGCACGATCAATAAAACCACTCGCACGGCCCGGAGACCGGAGATCCCAGGGCCATGTTTGGTCAAGAAACATGACAAACGCAACTCGGCGGCAGCAGCCCAACGGAACGGAAAGGTGAAGTGAGCTTGTTTAGGGATTGAGTTTTACCGTTTCTTTCGGTTCTCCGTTCCGTTCTTTGCCTCACTTTAGAAGCCTCACTTTTGTTTGTGGCCAGCATAAAGGCGATAAAACACACCTCTATGCTTCGAAGGGTGAATCCGATGCTTCGGGAACGTTTGAATGGAACGCACCGCGCACCGGAGAACGAACGGAACGACGAATAAGCCGAACGACGAGCTGCCAAGTAACGACATAAAAGAGTCAAAGAGTCGAAGGCGGCCGTGTGAGGTCTTGGGCGGCACAGGACAACCACACCGAGACACTAGACCAACCGCCACGCTCTTTATTGGTGTGGTCCGCCGTGGTACGTGTGTGCACGTTCTAAACTTTCCAATACAACAACCCGTGGCTCGGGGCTCCTCCGGGGCTGGGAAAATGGAAACCTGTTCCTGCGCACACCTAGCGGCGACACGGCCACCCTGGCCTCCGACGAAGAGCTCTGTTTGAAGTATTGTGGTACTTTGCCTCTCCGGTGTGTGTGTGTGATTTTTTACGATACAAAACTTTTGCATTAAACTTTTGCACGTTTTTTCCGCCCCTTGTAAGGGCTCGGCACGCCACTCGGATCGAAGAGCGCCCCTCGAGGCGGCCTACGGTGGGACCGCGTGCGCTCTACATTCATGTAAATTGATCCTTCGCTAAAAACCGCGTGGCAGTCATTACATCAATAGACTTCGCTCCCAGCAGCAGCAGCAGCTGGGCCCCGCCGGGTTGTTTATCCTGGGCTCGCCAAAAAGTTGCTCCATGGCCACGGTGGAGTTCCTCGGGGTTTTATTTCGTAGAATTTTTACCGCGGTGAGTTTTACGCTTAAGCAACGAGCCTCCGGGGAGGAAACGAAAAAGAACGCGCTGTGTGGCCGGTAACGGAAACGCAGAATGCTCACAAACACGTTATGTTTGGCCAAAGTTTGTGGCGCAGCTTGGTTTTCGACGAACCCCGGTCGCATCCCACGCTTGAGTGATTATGCATTTCACTAATCACGCTCAATGCGAGTTATGGAAAAAACATTAAATTAACGATCTCTCGCTCTCGTGGTTCGCCATTGGAACTTTCGCTTTTCTGTACTTGAAGCGAACGATGAGCTAGGGCCGGTGAATCAGTTTCGAATATCCTTTTCTATCTCTTGGCTCTCATTTGATTGCTACACACTTTGCCCTGCTTATTATTATCCTTTCGCTGCTTTAATAGACTATTTTGGCTTGGGTTGCAACTTTCTAGAATTTTATTTATCTCATTTTCAATTACATTTGCAAGTCATTATATTCAATCATTATCATTTTGTTTGGTAACTTCTCTTGCCTTTTTATTTTATTCCCTCATTTGTTTCGTTTATTTTAAACATTTAATCAATTTTGCTCATAAGTTTCTTGAATAGCATTCACTTTCTACGGCGAAACCACTTTGTCAAACGCGGGGCGGAGAAAAGTTGAAAATAAAATTCTTTTAAAGCATGGCGAGCCTCTGCCTCGTCCTCTTGTTAATCCGCAGGTCCTCAGGCCTCGCGGGGCCACGCGATTTGTTGGCCTTGTCGGTGGCGAGGGCACGGGCATTTTCGTTATCAAATTTCGCCAAACGCCCTGGTTCCGCCTTCCGCCCTTTTCCGGGCTGGCGGTCGAAGGCTGTCGAGGGCAGGCGGACAAAGTTTTTCCGGCAATCAATCGAAGCGGTACGTTCCATAAGCTGCCACCGGGCGTAATGAGCCACGTGTACATGCCGGTCCCGGTGTGCGTGTTGAGCGGTCTTTACTCTCGTGCTCGTCAGAAAAAGTGGCGTGGCCCTCCTCCACGGCGAACCGTTCCCCGTTTGACCTGTTCGCCACCCTGAGCGATATGCCTTTAATGAAAACAAATAGAAACTGGTCCTGGTCGAGGCACGCGGGAAGTGGGCTCGAAGCCTGTCCGGGAGCCGGTGCCGTATTTGCTGAGGCCGTGTCGCTTTTTGGGAAGTTCATAATTCTTCGCTGCCCCCGAAGGCATCGAAGGCTTGCCTTCCAGCCTTCCAAAAGAACACCCCAGAGAGTGGGCCCGACTTGCTGACTCCTTGTACCTGACCGAACAACACAAGAACCAGCCGGAACCCGGAAATGGCCGCCAGGAAGTCGAACAAAAGGCCCTGGGCCCAACCCGGACCCGGACTCGGACCTGGATCGTCGCGAAAATGGGCAGATTCGCTTGCAGATACTGGTCCGGGCGCATCGCATGTGTGAGGTACATTGGAAAGTAATTGAAAATCGCTTACCCACCGAGCCGGGTCGAGCCGAGGATGTGGGTCACCACGGGGCGCACCAAGTTTATCGCCGCTTGTGGCGAAATGCACAGTGCACCGATCGCCGCCAAGGTGCACTGGGCGCTGGCGATTGCAGTGAAATTGATAATTGATTTAATTACATCAATTAGATTAGCACCGGGCGCGGGCGCGCCAAGAAGTTCCCAGCGCCTTTTTGGTCGGCCAGTGGGACCGAAGTCGGCGTGGCGAATAGCGAGTCAATTTAAGGACTGAACCGAAGAGAGACAGAGATAGACGTTCATTAACGGTGATCAAAGAAATAGGTTACGAAATTAAGAATTATCTCCGTTGCAAGATCTCACGCGGTCAGCGCGATCGGATCATCGGACCGGGGGGTTTTAACAAAATACTCTCGAACCGCGCGACTTAGAGGGGCATCTTTAGAGGGTCCCCATTTAAAGTTGTAAAAGACGCGCACAATTAAGCGCGGTCGCCGGGCCGCGTTTCGAAGATCTAATTACCGATCGGCGCAAAAAGCGGCCAAACAAAATTAAGTACAAAATCTTGTACTTCACGTGCCCAAGGCACTTGGACCGGGTGCTCGGCTCGAGTGAAGTAGGTGATTGAGAAATTAATCACCAGCAGCGCCGCGCGAACGATCTGTTCTCCCTTCCCGGTTTCAGTTCAGTGTTCTTCCCATCCGCACTTCTTAAAGACGCGGATCGCGAAGAACGAAAATAGCGAACGAGCCCGAACGATGTGTTTATGGCGCGTTCTGGACGAAAATGGGAGATTCACGGTCGGTCGGGCGGCGTGTTCGCGAGAATGCTTTTAACTTTTATTGATCAATTCAAACTACGCACCCGGGGCCCCGGGACTCCATTAGTCGATCGTCACACGATGATCTACTCTCGGCCGTTCTTGTTTTGGGCTGCGCCTGAGGATGGAAGGATTGTTTGGGAACTGCATCGCGGTGCATTTTTATGATGCCGTGGCCGTGCCGTGGCCGGGAATAGAAACGAAAACATCGGTAATTGAACTAACACGACGGACGGACGGACGGGCAAGGCCAGGGAAAACATAATGTTTTTCTTTCGACCAGCTTTCCTCCCATTTCTCCCGACGCGGCTACCGTGCGCGGTGACGATGGCGACGCATCGTCTTGGCACCGCCATTAATTTGTCAGCCGTCATGTTTCTGCCTCTCCCTCGGTGGCTTTGCGCGGTTTTATATGGCCGCAAACACACACCAATCCCGTCGGTCCGGTTCGTAATCGTTGCCACGTAATTTAATTTGCTGACTCCACGGGATTTTCACGAAAAGCTTGCTGCTGGCGGTGTCGATTTTCCCTCAATTGTACCCGGTTCTTGGTATCCGGAAAAACACAGCTCCGGAGGCCCTCCGGAGATGAGCCGGCATTCATTGAGCCCACAATTATGCTCGCCCGGCTTCGATGGGGAGGCATAAAACTTGGAACACACAACCAAAAATTGTCCGCCCGACGGACCGTGATTGAAATCGCTCGCTCCGGCTCCCGTTAGACCGACCGACAGTGCGGAAAGAAAACATACTCCACGGGTTGGCCGCGGGCCTGGGGGTGGGGCTGGGGCGAGGTTTGTTTTCACGGGTTCATGATATTGTTATGGAAATTCAACTTAACTTTTTCTGCTTGAATATTTTATTAGATAATAGAATCGGATCGCCATCGGAAACTGGAAGCCCGGAGGGCGAAAAATGAATAGAAAATATTGAAATTTACATTTTTTGGCCACGCGTTCCGCCGCGGGGAGCGAGGGGAAGCCGAACCCGAACAAGTGGCACGCACCCGAAGTGGTGGCCTCTCTCGGAATGCGAGAAACGGGAAAAACGGGGAGCATACGCCTGGCCGGCTGGCAGTGGGGCCGGGAAACATGGCCGCAAACATGACGAGAACGAACGATGTCGGGCCCCGGCACGGTCGGATGATATTCAGAAATATTCGCTTCTGCCAACTTCTTTCGCCAGCCAGCCACAAGCACCGGGACGCCGAAGGTGACGATGATGCCGATGCCGGCTGGCAATGACGGCGATGATGCTAATGGCGGTTGATGGTGCGGCGAGCGCGAACAGTATTAGCATAAACCTACTCACTCGGAACATTTTAATACTTTTCATAATAATGTCTTTATTGCTTTATTGATGTAAATTTAATTGTTCGCCGAAGCCGCACACTGCTGATGGGTTGCCGGTCTGTTTTGACTTGGGCCCGGTTGTTGGGCCAGTTGCGAATCGTTGATTTATGACATCGTCCGGCCGCGTGTGGTTGGCCGAGGAGTTGGCCGTAAATTTAGTTTAATGACGCCTAGAAGCCAGGACTTCTCTCGCGAAGGATTCGAGTTAGTCTCGAAGAAGAAGTTTCCGCCGGTTGGTCTTATGGCCACGGCACACCATTAAACTAATACTCATTAAAGGAGCAACAATTTACAGCGAGATAGAGTGTCTTTCTTGCCAGACAAAAAATCTCTGGCCAACCGGCTCGCTACTCTCTTGATCTCTGGCCAATAACACGATGAGTGTGCTCCATTGCCTGGAAAAGCCAATTGACTTCCGGTGTCCGTGGGCCACATGTAGAGTGAGGTACTTCGCAACACACAAGGATCGGCGGACGGACGGACGGACGAACGGAAATCTCCTGGCCAATGGGTGGAAAATTAACTTCCTAGTAATTAACGGAACGGCGGCTTCGGCAGCGCAAATAAGCCGTGATAATCAAGTACGGGGAGCCTTTGAGGGATTTTTCATGCGACCCCGAACCCCCCGCCGAAAAAAGTCCGTGTTGTTTTGGGCCGGGAAAATTCCGAACCAGGGAAAACCCACGACACGACACGACCCAAAAGTGCCAACGAAGCGGTCTCTCTCGCTCGCTTGCTCCGGTTTCATCACCATTACCTGGTGCTGCGTGAGGAATCTTGATCACAAAAATTACACAAACACCGGACACCGGGAAGAGCGTGGCCCATCCCGGGAGCTGATTATAGGTCACCGGGTGGGACGAGCCCAGGAACCCACCCGGAAACAGAAACCCGTCGCCGGCAGCAACAGTGTCAGCGTCGGGCTCCAGCGAAGACGGTGCGTCGTCCTGGAGTCCTCCCGCTGGCTGGCAGGACTCCCGGGCCAGGAGATAATTAAAGTGGGATTACCGTATTGGATTAAAAAGCCATAGGACCGTCGGCGACATGAATACCAACAACGGCCAGTCGTAGTGCGACTCTGTTGGCTCTGCTTCAAATGACTCTTTGAAATATGTGTCTCCCGACTGGCGGCTTGACAGATCGCACGGGGGCGGCCGTTTTTCGGGCCGTAACAATCAGCCTGTAGGTCCCTCAGGCTTGCCGTTCGCTTTCATCCGGCAACATTCGGCCAAGTAATTAACTTTGATGACGATTTTTTGCGGACACAGTGGCAGTCTACGGTGGTGGTGATTAGAAAATATGGGCTAGATTAAGAATGCGCCAGCGAGGTGGCCAATACACATGCGTTAGTTTGGGCCAGAAATTAGCATTTGGGCGGCCAGCGGGAGAATGTTTGTTTTAATGTGGGTCTGGGTTTAGGGGTGCTAAATGTTGCGTTTATTCGAAACGCATTTAAATAATTTGAATCTTAATTTGAATATTTAAATATGTTGAAGATGTGAGATGTTCCGGTGAGCCAAGTCCGGAGAACCCGTCACTTGTGTCATAAATTTGACTTCCCTTCAGAAAGTCCCACGAACCATGCGTTTGCTTTCAACAGGTACTCCTTAAACACTGGGCCAGGAAGAGCCTAATCGCCGGTGTGTGAAAGGCCCGTCATAAATTGTTCTCGCGTTTCTATTGCTTCTCCCCAAAAAGACGCCGAATTAATTATTCCATTATGCACGCTCGGCGACGCGGGAAGCAACTTATCATAAACCGAAACCCTTCGCACGGAGTTCCGGACCAATTCTTTTGCGGGGGGAACCGCTTCACCATAAACAAATCGTAAAAAGACCGCTTGTTGGCCAAAAAATACACAATCGAACGGAACCAACGCGCTGACCTCGTTCTAATTTATTCGTCAATGTGCTCAACGAGCTGTTAAGTCATTGGACAAATTGATGGTTCCGGCCACCGGTTTAAGTGTACCGGCGGCGTGCCCCCAAAAAAACGCCCCTTCGTGACGTCACCCGGACCAAATCATGCGAATCCATCGCGGCCCCGGGGAGGGCTGGTGCCGGTGTAGTCATTCTTTTACCTATCTGGAGTACCATTCGGGCGGGGCCGGCATTTCGGTCTGATTGGGGATGTATTTGCCGGCGTTCTAGGTGAACCCCGGAATGGGTTCTGACTGGCTAACTGCAACCTGCATTTCCGGAACCCGAAGCCGTGCGAATGCTGCACACGTGCGTCGACCCCGGTGCTCATCAATCAAAATATTTATTCATTCTTGACAAGTACACGACGTCGTTGTCGGCCAACTGTTACCACCCGACCGGGTCCCCGACACAGAATGCATGGGAATCGGCTGCTGTTGCTGCCGCTGAGGTCCACTCCGGAACGTCTGATGGCGTCTGGCGATGAATATTGTCAGCACGTTCCAGGCGTTCTCGAGAGCATAGCTTTTTGCACAATTCCTGCTACGTTTTCGTCTATGATGATGATGATGTTGATGAGGGTCGAACACGAATGGTGGCTTACCGAGCTGTGTGTCCGATTCTGGCCGAACTCACCGAACCCACGCGGGTTTTAAATAATGTTCCTCTCCAGGGCCCGGGTTCCCGTTTGGTCCCGTTTTTGGTGGTGGTTCGCGCATTGTTTCCTGCTGCTCATTTGTGGCTGCCTACCTCACACATGCACACACAAGTATCGTAAACATATGCGCACCCGAGGGCCCAGCATAAGATGGGCCGCCAATTGGCCGGGTGTGCCGTTGCGTTGCGTAGAGTTAATCAATCATCAGAACGTCAATTTTTGATGAGCTTGTTTTCGGCCAAACAGCGGCCAACGATGCCGGGTCGGGCGCATAATTTATGAGCCGAGTCGTTGCGGTCCACGGAGAAATCTTTATTAACATAGCCTCGGTTCGAGTACACCGACTCAGAGTCGGAAGCCTTCGAAGAGAGGTTTCGGGAGGTTTCGTGTGTGGACAAACTTTAATGAGAAAATGATTGTTCCTTTGTGACTGTCTGGTCCGGTTTTGCGCCAAACTATTACCGAGGAAGGAGCACCCAAGAAGTTGGCCCGCCTGTCGGGGGTTGAAACCACGCCTAAGGTGGCCCCGGCGGAAGATAAAATCGGAATCGGAGTCCGCTCCAAATCCGGTCCGGTTATCTTCCGCTTTTATGTGGCCCATAAAACGCTCGAATCGAATCGATTGTTGACTTTTCATTAATCGTGTCCCCGTGAGCCACGGTGCCATAAAGTCCGAGAAAAGGCCACGCAATGTCACTTTCGTTTTGTGGCCAGCGTTCTAAAGATGCACAGCGTGAGATGCACCGCGTGGCCGCACTTGTCCGCGGGTCCCTCTTGTGTCGCCCCGAACGGCGTGTGTATCTCATTTTAAACCATTCCGGCCCCGAGAGCCGAGTGTTGGAAATCCGATACCGGGTCCGCGGGTTGTTTCGGGAGGTCTTTCCACTTTGCCATGGTGGTTCGCCCCCGGGTTCGGTTGAAGTGTCTCTCCGGGCCGGGTCTTGTGTCTATTTAATTTTTGAAAATTTATGGTTATTTCAATTTCCAACAGGCACCGCTCTGGAGTGGCTCCGGGTTCTTCCAGCTCCAGGGAGCAGGGTCTGCGGAGGGTACTAAATATAATACAAAGCACAATGCTTGCCAGACATGCCAAGAACAGCCTCTGGACCCCGGTAGGGGCGGGGAGGAGGGAGAGAAATGTCACCGGAACACACCCCGTTTGGCCGCGATGCGTATCGACGACGACGACGACGACGGCGACCCGCAGACTATATGCCTTCCAGTGTCTGGAGCTCGGCAGACCGTGCCATAGAAAACTTGCACTTCTTGGCCCGGACCCTGGGCCCACGACTGACGACTAGACCCTTCTGGGTTCTGCTTGATTGATAATGGTCATTTGTTTTTATTTCTATGGCCCTGGGCCGGCGAGGTCCGCCTTGACGTCAGAACTCTCTAGCCCCAAGGGTCTCGAGATTTTTCGAATTTCGCCAAAGGCCGCCGGGGCCGCCGAGATCCCGGACCCCGAAATGGATTGCTATTTTTGACCTCAACCTTCTCGAAGCGAGTCGAAGAAAGCGGCCAATAGCTGGTTGTGCGCGCGCGCTCGCGGTCAGTCAGTCAGTCCACCAAATGTTACATGTCAATAAATTAAAAAATCCACCTCTTCAAGACCCAAGGGGCCGTGTGTGTGTTGGTTTGGTGGAGAAATTTATTCATTCTGTTCGCTCGCGAGCTGAGAAAATGCTGCTGAAATGGTAATAACATAAAACAAAAAGAAAGAAAAACAAATTCCCGAGTTTTTCTAACGCCCTCTCGCTCTCGCTGGTCCACTCTCTCTGTCCCGAGACGGCCGACGGGTTCGTCGATTTTCCTTTCCGTTTTTACTTCTCCGGGCTGAGTCAATCCAAACGTTCGACGAGGTATGAGATATTTATTTGATTCGATTTCCATTCAAATTACGGCATCGCCATTAAAACATAAAACTTCCCCGCGCACACACACACACACACGGGGAGACGCCCCTAGGAAGAGGGCGTCCTAGGTGGAGAACAACAAACAAACAATTCAACGTGCTGTGAAGAAAGTGCAATAAATAACTGGCACTGGCAGGGCTGGCTGGCTGGCTGGCCGCGAACCGAACCTGATGGTGAGATGGGTTTCTGGCGCGAACGATTTGTGATTAAACTGTGCCGGACTCTGACGAACCCCATGGACTTGGACGGACAGGTTCAAGGGGGATTCCAGTCCATAAAGCGATCGTATAACTAGAACAAAACGGGGCTGTAAGAACCCAGCCCGCTCTCTGTTGGGGTCGGTCCTGATCTTGATCAGGGCACAAACCGCCTAGATCCGAAACGCCCTGCCTTGGTGCGCCTTTTATTGGATGTCGAAGTTGATTTAATTTCTAATTAAAAATCGGTATTAGGACCTCCTGTTGCCATAACTTGCCGTTTGACGTCCAGGGAGCGATTATCAGATGCGTCTAAAGGCACACCATTTTACGATAAACACGCGTCCTGCTAAGCCCGCAATCCTGATGTGAAATCCTGGTACTTTGTCGAACACTTGCCGCGAACGCTAATCCACGATCCACTAATCCATCAACACCCGGACCCGTGTAAATGTTTGGGACCAAACTCCGCGCGGAGGACGGAATATGAGTCTCTTGACGCGCACCTGTCACGGTGCATGTTTGGGGCCATTTGCATTCAAATGGGGAGTGAAGAAACAAAAAACGGTTGTGCGATTAGCACCATTTGTGGCCATCGAAATAGCTGCTCTGCTCCCCAGGAAATCCCCCAATCCCTGACGACGCCCGACACGACTTGAGGACAGCAAAAACGGCAGAAACGGATGGACGACAACTTAATTTATTCCCGAACGCTGCGCTACGCCTGCCAAAGTCGGTTTTTGGAATTGTTTTGGGATAAACCCCCGCGCGGCCCTCCACTCGCAACACCACCGGTGGCGCAGAAAGAAGAAACACATATCGCGCGTCTGTTGGGGTCCAAAACACATGGGGCCGAGGGACCGCGCTCCAAATCCAAATTCTTGTGCGCCCATCTATAAATTAGTAATTCAAGCCGCGGCCGCTTTCGCGGTCTTCGATCGCTGGATGTGTGTTCTGGAATGCCGGTATGTCGTGTGCATGATGGTGACAGTTACTGTCGGAGTTTAAAGTTTCACACTCGGCGCAGACGGCGCAGGACGGCCCCC